>NC_054699.1:17614466-17914466 GCF_016097555.1 Gigantopelta aegis | reverse complement strand
AGTCTTAGAGAGGAAACCTGCTACATTTTTCAATGAATAGCACAGAATCTTGTACATGCACCATCCCACAGACAGAATAGCACATAACACGGACTTTTGATATACCAGTTGTGGTGTACTGGCCAGGACAAGAAATAGCCCAGTGGTACAATGTGATAAGACATGCATCTAGTTGTACAAAATTCTTAAAAGGGCAATTTGAGCTTGTCAGAGGCAGCTGAGCTGAGTTCCCTGGTTATTTTTGAAGAAAAAAAAAAGATGCTCAGTTAAAGGAATGCTTAAGCAAGGCTTTTGGACTGGTATGTATATTTGAAGATATATAATGCATATTATTGCTTAATATCAACAAATATATTATTATATTTAATTAATAAAACGGTTAAATGTGACAGCTATTAGATATAACGGGCGCAGCCATTTTGTTCCATTCCAGTGGTGGTTATGTAATACTTAACATAGAGAAACACAATCTACCTGTATTTTTGCAGGATGATAAATAGTGATACATTGCAGTGTTTTGTAATAATATACATCCCAGTAAGCCAGCAATAAGTATATCCAGCAATATATATATATTATTTTTAAATACAAAATACAAAATAAAACACCATTGTCAAAGTGGCTACACAATAAGTAACATGTTTTGTTCATGCAGTTTCTGCCAGAGGGTAAAATGGGTATGGTGCCATACCCTAAAAAATTTAATTTAACATTTTGACAACATTAATGAATCTTATCATTATTGTATGATTTTCTTAACCCTAACCCTAAATGTAACCCATTTTCCTTGTGGAGGAGGCACCCCATAACCCCTGTTGACTGTGGTTGCATTCAATAACATAGCGCCATACCCAAAAACTTCTTTCTTGCAGAAACACTGCCATGCATTAACCTACGTACTGAAATGATACACGGGGTGTTTTCTTAGTTAATTGGTCTATGCTGTTAGTTGCTTCTACCTGTGATTTCTGATTTGCAGGTGTGTATTTGATTGGTAACCAGACGAGCCAATTAATTGACGCTGTCTAGACACAAAAATATATACCGGTATTGTGTAATATTATCTGTCGCCCCTAAAATGGTAATGGACATAGTTTATTACTGTAAATAGTTCTGTAAAACTATTGATTAAGTAGACTTTTCCATCTTAAACCACAGAACTGACCAATTACATAGTCCCAAAGAAAACAAAATTATCACTTGGGTATCGTGGGTTGTCGTTTTTGCTCCAAGGAAGCATATCAATAGGCCTAATAGTGTACATTTTTTCTTTGGTTATTTAACAGAAAAATACTATAACCCCATTTTGTTCTGTTAATGCAACTTGAAATATATTTAGTTAAATAGTTTATTATATTATTACGTCATTCATGCTGTTTTACAAGTTAAGTCAAAGAGAAGCGTCTTGTTGAAAATTACTGCTTTTGTTTACACTGTACATACAGGAGATGGTCAGGAGCTGACGTCACTTCGCCCCAAGCTAGCTGTCCCGGACGCCTCAAAAAAAGAAGAAAATGGCTGCCCACCAGTTAGCAGTAATAATCAAGGTTTTTTTTATTAACGCTGAAGTTACGCGTTTTTTATTTGTTAAAGTGTCACTATGTGTTGGTGGTCCGGGTATGCATCTTTCCAACACATAAGGCTCATGTTTTAGTTTACTCCTCCTTTAAAGTTTGTTTTGTTTAACGACACCACTAGTGCACAAACCCGCTACAATGTTACCATCAGTAGCAAGGGATCTTTTATATGCACCATCCCAGGGCTCACCCTGGATCAAAAATACCTGTAGCCAAAATATTAGCCAAATGGAATTTTTATTAGCCATATTGAAAATGCTTTAGCCAAATTTGTTTTACGCAGTACTGTATAGAGTATTTATATATGAATATGAAAATGTATCTTTTTTAGCTAATTGTGTACAAACTGGAATAAATAGGAATAATAAAACCTCAATGGGGTTAGGGGCAGTTAATATATTACTATTATAGTTTTTTCAGTGGGGATGGGGTTGGGATGGGGTTAAACAATATCTTCAGAGTTTGAAGCCAGTACCCCATACACCCACCCCCACTTCTAAGGCCTATGACATTAAATTAACAAACTTACAGAGATATGGGGGTGGGTGATGTTTATGGATGGTGTTGTTTTTTCTTTCTTCTTTTTTTCTCATTATTTCTTTAAATAGCAATCTTTATGTTAGTTTAAATAAGTTAGGTTTTTTTTTAAGTGACCCATCAATTCCCCACCCCAAACAATTTCATAATTTGTGCCATGTTGTTGCTGTTGATTTCAGCGTCGTGTTAAATGCTTGTTGTGATTTCTGCTTATAAAATACCTCGGCTAAGAATGCCGACTTCACCACAGTATACTCCATTTATTAAAAACAAAAACAAAACAACAACAAATCCTTTAATAAAATTAATATTTACGGTCTTTTTAAAATCCAGCTAACTTATTAAATGTCACCTCACAGTCTTACAAATTTATATCTAAATTATCTAACAAATATGATTATTGTAAACTAATTTTATTCAGTGTACATTTAACTGCAATTTGTATAACTTAAATACTGCATGTTCATTTCCGGCGATCGCGATCGATCATGGGTACGAAATTAACAAAGACAAAGGAATAAACAAAAACTGCAGTTAGGCATTCATTGATCCGAATAACTATTGTTTTTCTACAAATTTACATCAAGATTTACTTTTGCGTAATCGTATTGTTTAATAACCGCAACGATGTCTCTTGACACGCGGGTGTCAGCTGACTCTGAAGCGTGACGTATATTCGCACCGAGAGCTGTCCTCAGTTCAGCCAACGAACGTTCTTCCTAACGTTCGCAAACCATTTGATTGGTGTTAGTCGTGTCCATTGGGTTTAACATGAAGCGCACAAACCAATCTAACGAACGTTTTGTTTTCACTCGGTCTGGCTGAACTCAGAACTTGAGATGGCCTACATGTCTTTTGGCCCTGAACTGGCATGTGTATTCAAATTGACACGCATTGTCTGTCTGTTTTTATTACTTTGGTTCAAAGGTTTTACAAAGTAAAAATAACAAGTTACAGATCTTCCAGACATTGCTGTCATACATGTTGAATGCATGCCGTTAAAATTAATAACCATGATTATTAAAATAAGCAAACATTATAAGGCCTATGCTGTATTCTGCATGACACCGTTTCTCGTTACCGGTCGCGAGATCGCTATTACGCTAATTGAATGTTTGAGGTGTCGGATAGATTATGTAACGGTTTGTTCACACCAGAAGACAGAAAATGGCTTAGCCAAAATTTTAGCCACTTGCAAATTTTATTAGCCATTTTTTTTTTTAATTAGCCAATGGCTAATTTGGCTACCGACAGCGCGAGCCCTGCATCCCATAGACAGGATAGCACATACCACGGCCTTTGATATACCAGTCATGATGCACTGGCTGGAGCGAGAAGTAGCCTAATGGAGCCATCAATAGCTATCAATGGAGATCGATCCTAGACAGACCGCGCATCAAGCGAGCTACTGGGCTACGTCCCGCCCATCTTGAAAAAAAAAAATGCTCAGAAATGTTTTTAGGACAATTTAGTGTTGTATATTATACCAGGGGTGGGGGTAGGGGTGGGAGTTGGTTGGTGGAATCATGGGACCCCTGTGACCTTTCTGGATCTGCCAATGACAACTGTTATCAAGAAGAGGCTATATATGGCAACTAGCATGATACAAGTAGTTGCTGATTACACAATGTGTTGAGATGGCATTAAATAAATATTCCGACCGGCCTCGGTGGCATCGTGGTTAGGCCATCGGTCTACAGGCTGGTAGGTACTGAGTTCGGATCCTAGTCGAGGCATGGGATTTTTAATCCAGATACCGACTCCAAACCCTGAGTGAGTGCTCCGCAAGGCTCAATGGGTAGGTGTAAACTATTTGCATCGACCAGTGATCCGTAACTGGTTCAACAAAGGCCATGGTTTGTGCTATCCTGCCTGTGGGAAGCGCAAATAAAAGATCGCTTGCTGCTAATCGGAAAGAGTAGCCCATGTAGTGGCGACAGCGGGTTTCCTCTCAAAATCTGTGTGGTCCTTAACCATATGTCTGACGCCATATAACCGTAAATAAAATGTGTTGAGTGCGTCGTTAAATAAAACATGTCTTTTTTAAATAAACATTCCTTTCCTTTTTTTTTCCCCTCCTTTTAATTTTTTTACTTTTTTTGTAGTTTTTTGTTGGGGTTTTTTTTTTCCCCCCTTTAAGGAAAATACATGCTCACAGTGTTTTCTATTTACTTAATTTACTCGTCCCTTTGAAGTCATGCAGAAATTGTTCTCAGGTTATTTCTACTTATTCAACTCAATTCTCTAGGCAGCATTTTGGGTTTAATTTCGGTGCGAGTGTCTACTGTAAGTGAATGGAGGATGGTTCATTATTGCACACAACTGCCCGGGAGGAATGTTAAAACCAATAAAAAGAAAAGAAAGGAAAATGTAGAGATGAAAGTGCATTAGGAAATTTTTAAAATCTGGAATTTTTAATATAGGTTGTTGGGTACTGAGATTAGCCCTAGGGTTAGGTTGCACAATAGTATAAAATGAAGGACCCCCATTCAGAAAGTATGTAAAATATCAGCCGAAACCATAGCATTAGTATTGGACAGAGAATGTGGAAAATGTTCGGCAAACAGACAAAAACCTGGAAACACAGTACAGAAGATTAAAAATCTGGAATTCTGGATAAATCCAGAAAACTTTCAACTATGGAAATGAATCCTCTAAAATGATAACCGTTTTGGAAGTAATAAAAAATGTAATGTTTCTATTACACTTTATTTTTTTTTAACTGTTTATTATTTCTATTTTTTTAATTCAAGAAATGCATAAAACTGCCACTGAAACAAAATAACTGCTAAATCAATCGGAGAAGAAAAAATATTTTACTGGTTGATTAGTTTATAAAGAAAAATTACTCTATAATTAATTCTTGTCCCACTTTAAAGTTATCTCCCTTACATAACCAAGTAACCAATAAATAAAAGAAAAGTTTACCGATGGGGATCAATCCTGACCCGAATGCAAATCAAGCGAACACTTTAGTACTGGGCTATGTCCCGACTCTATAAACTAGCGAGGGATTTTTCTATGCCCTTTTCCATAGACAGGGCAGTACATACGTCTTTTGACGTCCAAGTTATAGGGCACTCCTTGAGACAGGGGGAAAAAAAACCTTAATTCAAAGCATGCAATCAATCATGTGACCCATCACACCTCTGAACACCACAGAACTAAATCCCACTACAATCAGGCAAAGATGCCCTATAACAGTTTCATCACACTATATTGATGTCGCAATGTACTTTGGCAAACAGGTCTTTTTTTTATGCAATGAATAACGCAATCTAACCACAGTTTTTTGGCTTCACTGGTCAACTTAACATTCAATCAGGTCTGTAATTTTATCTTCCATGATTTGTATTTTTGTCTTTTTAATTTCATTTGGCTTCATTTGCTTTTTTATGCGGCTTTCTCCCCCCCCCCCCCACCCCCCATCTTATTTAACAGCACACACTGTTTCAACTTTAATTTCGTTTTAGGGTTGTTCTTTGGAAGAGGAGCATTGCTGATTGCATGATTAACTATCTCTTGAAAATATTACTCCAGTAACTGAATTTGTACGCCAAACCTATAGTGCCATGACATTAATTTAAAGATACGGGATTAATAGTCTACTGTAGTCAAACGTTATCTTGATTTTCATTCTTAACCTTCCAAGTACTGCAGGCGAGATATCTCGCCTGACATCACATCAGTCGACATACTGTATACTGTATACAGTGCATTCCCCAATTCATATTTCCCACTGTTTTGCACATGACACTCACCGGAAACGGAAATATAAAAGAAAAAAAGATTTTTTTTTTAAATGGTGGCTTTCAATCAAAAATACCTTGAAATTTTGAGTTAAAAAACTGGTTTTCGGCAAGTATTTTCGCTTAAAAACAATGGCGGTACGTCGCGGTCATTTTTAGGGATCGATAGCCGATTGTGACAGCTAATTTGATAATAAATTTGATCGTTTCACCAACAACAAAAATCACCAAATATTGCAATATGAATCATAGTTCGGGTTTTTAAAAAAATCTGGTCAGAAAACGACTGTTATCGGGAATAATGGACATAAATACTGGACAGCTGGCCACAAATGCCTGTAAGTAAACGCAACTTTTTCGATTTTTTGTCTAATTTTAATCAGCATTAACTGATCTAAAAATAATAAAAATTACAAAACCCCACGAAAATAATACTTACCGATTCATATATGAACTTTATTTCATGTATTTATAAAACATTTAAGTGAATATAATGTCAGTAAAAATTATAAACTTGTACCCACTCAACGTGATTTTTGTTAAAAATTAATCCAGTGGTATAAAGCTTAAATCCAATTATGGTTCAAGCACAGTCGTGGGCCCATACCTCAGCTATCTGGGCTGTATATCCAGGACAAAAGGTATGTTTGTTTAACGACACCACTAGAGCACATTGATTTATTAATCGGCTATTGGATGTCAAACATTTGGTAATTTTGACATAGTCTTTGAGAGGAAACTAGCTACATTTTTCCATTAGTAGCAAGGGATCTTTTATATGCATCATCCCACAGACAGGATAGTACATACCACAGCCTTTGTTACACCAGTTGTGCAGCACTAACTGGAACAAGAAATAGTCAAAAGGCCCACAAATAGGGATCAATCTTGGACCGACTACACATCAAGTGAGTGCTTTACTACTCAGCTACATACCATCCCAATTTGTATTAACAGACTAGTTAGAAGACATGTTTTCCAATCATTCTATCTGCCAATAGTGACTGCCGAATTAAGGAAGCGATCATGAAACAGTTGCTGGAAATTGTGTGTTGTCTACAGGCAGCCAAAATGATATGGACAAGTTTATGTTGTAAAAAAAAAAAAATCTTCATTAGAATTTCAAAGGAGCAAACACGGAGCTGACAAGCTGCAAGGGGTTTAAATTTAATAACCATTAAAAAAAAAAAAATTAAATCTCAATTTAAAATTCAATTTAAGTCCACCTGATGATATGGTAAATTTATGAAGAAAAAAAAAACATTTACAAAAACAAAACAAAAAAATTAAATAGAAGTTATTTTTTTAATATCACGTCTTGCTTTGAAAACACCATTTTTGGTGATGATATCAGCCATTTTATATTTATAGTTCATACGTAAAATGATCATTGTTAAAGAGACTTCTGTTACAGCTCGAATTCCCACGATACAAATAGAAAGACATTTCTTCTAAAGTGTTATATTTTCTGTGTATAAATGGATTTCCAAGTATAGCCTGGCTGTAGAATGATATTCTCAAATGATTTTTTTAAAAACCTCACACATCCAAATAAGACTGTGCTGTCATTTTAAGATGTTTCTGACTAACGTCTTTCTAACTGTTAAAATCACAATTTTTATTAGATTTTCTTGCTCAGAATAACTAATATGTTCCTGATCTTTCTAATGTTTGTTCAGTTTACATTCAAATATACTCGTAGTTAGGTTTTTTGTTGTTTTTCCATACACAACCTGTATATACAGACACTAATATTCTACATACGAAAATATATAAATTAAATTCTAGATTTTTATTCAATTTTCTTTTTAATGAGGACAAAGGTTAAATTTTATTTATATTTTATATTTTCAGGATTAAAAAAAAAAAAAAAAATCTTTTTTTTTTTTTAATTATTCATCCTGCTTTTTTCTCTTTGTTTTCTAGCTTTTCTTCTTTTTCCCTTTTCTACAAGAGGTCTTAATGTAGGCATCAGCCTGTTGGCCAATCCTAAAACTGTGTATTATTAACTTACAGCAAATAAATATGTTTAAACCAAAAATTTCTTTTTCCCTTTTTTTTTTTTTTTTGGTCAATAAAAAACAGGGGTCGACTTTTATCCAGGATTTGTGGGGGATTTCTTTTATACTGTCATAGCCTTAAAAAATTTCTGTAACACTAGCAAACTCAGTATTGTGTATCTTTTTACTTTTTAAATCTAAGATTTGTTTTATATTGTCATGGTCTTAAAAAGGCTCTGTAACACCAGCAAACTCAGTATTGTGCATCTTTTTACCTTTTAAATCTAAGATTTGTTTTATATTGTCATGGTCTTAAAAAGGCTCTGTAACACCAGCAAACTCAGTATTGTGTATCTTTTTACCTTTTAAATCTAAGATTTGTTTTATATGGTCATGGTCTTAAAAAGGCTCTGTAACACCAGCAAACTCAGTATTGTGTATCTTTTTACCTTTTAAATCCGAGATTTGTTTTATTTTGTCATAGCCTTAAAAAGGCTCTGTAACACCAGCAAACTCAGTATTGTGCATCTTTTTACCTTTTAAATCTGAGATTTGTTTTATATTGTCATGGCCTTAAAAAGGCTCTGTAACACCAGCAAACTCAGTATTGAGCATCTTTTTACCTTTTAAATCCGAGATTTGTTTTATATTGTCATGGTCTTAAAAAGGCTCTGTAACACCAGCAAACTCAGTATTGAGCATCTTTTTACCTTTTAAATCCGAGATTTGTTTTATATTGTCATGGTCTTAAAAAGGCTCTGTAACACCAGCAAACTCAGTATTGAGCATCTATTTACCTTTTAAATCCGAGATTTGTTTTATATTGTCATAGCCTTAAAAAGGCTCTGTAACACCAGCAAACTCAGTATTGAGCATCTTTTTACCTTTTAAATCCGAGATTTGTTTTATATTGTCATAGCCTTAAAAAGGCTCTGTAACACCAGCAAACTCAGTATTGAGCATCTTTTTACCTTTTAAATCTAAGATTTGTTTTATATTGTCATGACCGTAAAAAGGCTCTGTAACACCAGCAAACTTTTACATGGCAAAACAAAAAACCCAAAAAAAACCTGAAAGCTATAGAACAAGACAAGAAGTTTGTGTCTTAGAAGCGGATCTACAAAGTATTGATTGGTGTGTAAGAGATTAGAGTTTTAAGAAATCAATGAAACGTGATCTAAATCTTGCACGACCATCACTACGGTGAAGGGGAGTTACAGTGTCCACAATAATATGGCTTCTTTCAATTTCCGGGCTTGAAAAAAAGAAAACACTCGTTGGGCTTCATTACAGATCATCATCTTTTTAATATTAAAACTTATAGTCACAGACCTTAAGGTTTTTTTTCCGCCTGTGAAAATAGATACTAAGTTTGGTTAATCTAAAAACCTGTAACGCATTTGGATAATGTTACAGTTTTATTATCCACATGGTTCAACATAACCGAGTTAATAATAATCATATGAAGCACACGTGTAATAACAAGTGTGATCACGTAATTTTGGGAAGTGATGTCATAACATGACGTTGTTTTCTCCAGTCATACATGTTGTAGCTCAGACTTTGCATGTAAAATATGATGTCATTTCATCGTCTCCTTCTAGTTGTGGTTGAAACATTTTGAGACGGCCCTTGGGCTTGTTATTCATAAAAAAATAACAATAATAATATGGGCAATAAAGAAATTATTACACTCACGTGTGTCGTACTGATTTTACTAAACTTGTGTCAGGATTTATGTATTACTCTCGCTCTCGCTTAGGCAATACAAAATTCCTGACACCCATTTCGTAAAATCAGTCCGACACACAAGCTCGTATAATAATCTCTATGTATTACCCTCGCTCTCACTCAGGCAATACAACAATCCTGACACTTGTTTCATAAAATCAGTATGACACACAAGCTTGTATAATAATCTCTATGTATTAGACTCGCTCTCACTCAGGCAATACAACAATCCTGACACTTGTTTCGTAAAATCAGTATGACACACAAGCTCGTATAATAATCTCTACGTCTTTAATGTTAGAACACAGGAAATATACTTAAAAGTCAACTAGAGCTCATCTCGGCAAACAGTAAACTCAGTATCATCTTTTCACATGGTAACTAGACTAAAAAAAAAACACACCAGCAAACTCACTTTTCTTGATATATCATGATACCAAAAACAAAAATCTAATAATAACCATCTCAAGTGTTTAAAACCTAAGGCCAATACAGCTGATGTGAAAGTGAAAGTAGCATCTCCATAACCATTGCTTCTCTGAGGTACATATATATTTTTTTAATTTTAAATTCATTTTGTGGTATTTGAAACATCAGGTTGGCCAGAAACACTCGGATGTGTAGAAATAGATAATCTAAATAAAATCTTACTAATGTTTGATTTCAAGTATCAACTATACTGTAATAGGTCTAAAATATTTCAGCTTCAGCATAATTTCGTTGTCGTAGAAATACTGGGTTCTGATTATTTGTTCAATTCAAACATTAGGGTTAGGGCTATTTGAATACTACTGCAGGGCCGTACCCTCCGGGAAGGGGGGGGGGGGGGGGGGGGGGGGTACGACCCTGCAGTAGTATTATTGGCTCAGTTGGCCCCCTGAGAATCTCACATTTTTTTTTACTCTAGAAAATAGCATACACATGTCAGTGTTTCATTTGTACGGCCCTGTACTGAAATAAACATACTTATCTCACAATCTCATTGGTTGTTTGCCATTGGACAAATCCCTTATACCCCTGTGGGCGGAGCCAAATTCTCTTATACCCCGTCTGTAATTTCCAACAGTTTCCAGCCACCCCAGTTAATGCTAAAGCAATAATTAGATTATAAATAAATAAAGTTGTTGTGTTTTTTATTAATATCTGTTTCAGACAATTTCGTATTACAAATATTTGAAAGTTAAAAACAAGTTTATCGATAGAACTATTTTTTGTCACTGTAAAGTGGTTTCGTTTGTGTCTGCGTGGTACGGCTACGTTAATAAATTGTAAACAATTATTGTCTGGTGTTATTTTGATTATTTGGCTATACGGTTTAACATGTCGGCAAGATAAATTCGTTGTAGAAGTATCTCTCGGGGTATATGGCTTTTTATGTACCCTCTGTGTGCATAAAAAGCCATATACCCCTCGTGATGCTTCTACAACTTATACTGTACTCTTCAAAGAAAGATGCTGACAAGTGAAACATTATTTTACTCAAGACAAATTTGATAACAAATGTTAACTCCTTTACTATCCTTGATACAAAAAAAAAATCTAATAATACCCATCCCTAGCATTTAAAAACTAGGGTCAATACAACCGATGTCACAGTATCAGTCTTGGTTCAGACAGGTCTCTTTTTAACTGGCATCTTAAACCCTTAACTTGCTGACCCCAAAAATCAATCTATACTACTCAAAAGAATTTAAGGGTCAAAAATTTATAATAAGTTTCAGTGTATTAGATTGATGATGTAAACTACACCAAATTTTTTATTTATTGTTCCATATTTACAAAAAAAACACAAATAAACGTCACTGTATACAAGAAAGTCACATGACATGCTGTCAAAGTTGAAGGTTGTCAAACATGGATTTTACACATTAGAACATTCGTTTAATAGTGTGTGAATCCACCCTTGGCGCGAATACACTCGACACATCTTTGCCTCATGCTGTTGATCAGACGTCTGAAGAACTCTTGGGGAATGGCCTGCCACTCTGCCATAAGAAGTTGACCCAGATCATGAAGGTTGGCCGGAGGGGCATGGTTATCCCGAACTCTCCTGCCTAATTCGTCCTAGGCGTTCTTTATTGGGGCCAAGTCAGGCGAATATGCTGGCCAATCCATCCTGGCGATACCTTGTTGTCTGAGAAAGTCCGTTACCACCCTGGCACGGTGGGGTCTGGCATTGTCATCCTGCAGAACTGCCCCACCGCCAATCTGCTGAAGGCCTGGGAGAACCAACGGCCGGATTATCTCATTCATATAGCGGATTCAATTCAGATTGCCATCCACCACATAGAGGGGGGGGAGGTCCTGTGGTGGATAGAGATGCCGCCCCACACCAATGACGCTGCCACCACCGAACCGGTGACGTTGTCTAACGTTAACGTCAGCGAAGCGCTCCCCAGGACGTCTGTAGACACGAACCCGACAGTCATTAAACTGGAGACTAAACCTGGACTCAACAGTGAACATCACTCGACCCCACTTAACACGTTGCCACCGCAGATGAAGCGTGCACCAGTGATGTCTGGCCGTTCTGTGATGTGGTAGGAGTGGTGGTCAAACAGCCTGGCGACGGCAGCGTAGATTATTGGCTCTCAGACGATTGTGTATGGTTTGATCAGACACTCGAGTTCCAGTCACAGTCCGCAGATTGTCACGTAATCGGCGTGCAGTGGTTGTGCGTTGACGTAGAGCCATATTGGTGATGTAGCGGTCCTCTCTATTTGTAGTAATTCGGGGTCTTCCCGAACGTGGACGATTTCGAACAGAATTCGTTGCTTGGGACCGTTGCTACAGTCGGCCAACGACACTCTGACTGACATCAAGTCTCAGAGCAACATTTCTTTGCGTATTGCCATCCTGAAGCTAGGCAATAGCCCTTCCTCGATCTTCGATAGTCAGTTGAAGTCGTACCATTGTCGAATTTGGAGTGTGCACCGTACACGAACGCAAGCTCCAATTATACGGAAATTCAGCATTGGGAACATGGAATACACGTGCAAAGCGTGCAAATGAAGCGCTTTGTGAAAAAGCAAGTTATGGGCACTTAGCAGACCTTTCACTTTCGCCCTAATTTACGTGCAAATGTAAGCATGTTTTCGCCATTAGAACTAGTCGACAGTGTCAATGACAGTGGATTTTAATTCATTTATGGGTTGCTTAGACCCACTTTCATCAAAATGGAACAATACCATGCGTAACATTATGGTCTAGCTAATATAATTGACATTCAGAAAATAATGTCGAAAATATCGTCTGACCCTTAAATTCTTTTGAGTAGTATACTTCTGCCAACTGCAGAACAGGACAAAAACAACGTTTGATGGCGGCAGATGTCACAGAATATTAGAGTTATAGGCTGTATTGCAAATTTGGTTTTCGTTTTGATGCCTTCCATCACACGTGGACCATCTGGCTGTTCCCGCTTTTCATTTTAGCCCTCTCTCTGTTTGGCTAACACCTCATCATGAAGGGAAGCATGACAACATTAATTGCTCTATTGATTCCATTTACTGTCTCGCTGTTACAAACCAGAAATTCCGTCTGCCAATTTGTTTTCCCCGACAGAAACCAAAAAAAATTAAAATAATACAAATGGGTGAGCTAATAAACCAGTTCTGTTGAGATATGAACTTATTATTCATTGGAAATGGATTAATAAATCTATAAATACTTTACTCCCACCAACTTTTGTTTTAATACAGATGTGTGGCAACGATCCGATAAACACAAGTTCTTTTCGCCACGTTCCTCCCCCATATTCTCTGTTGGTATTGATTGTGTGGGCGTGTCCAACAGGTGGCTCTTACGCATCACCTCCAGTGATACTCTTGCGTACATGGAGTGCATGTCGACAGTATTTTACCAACATACACACACACAATACACAGTTAACACTCATTACTCGGGGCGTGGAAAAGCCACAGGGCGTAACGGTCATTAGTTCTGCTCCCACATGTACGGACTTGGTACATTTTGGTAATTAATCTTTAAAAAGAGAAAAGAAAGGAATGCATGGCACAATATTTCACATGCACCATTGTGTTCTGGTCTGGTCAGGTCAGGTCAGGTCATAGAGTTTAACGTGCACATTCAGAGCAAGCTGTTGGAGCGCACGTCTGTCATTAGCGTGGGTGTTGACCCATGCCGGCTCCTCCACCCAGGACAGGAAAGGGTTTGGGATGTGTAGGAGAGGGGGTAGGGTGGGGTAGCAGGCGGGGGGCACTTGTGGTGCTATTGAACTTTGAATGTCCCGCAGGATTACGTTAAAAACATAAAGACTGCACAATGTTCATGAGGTAACTTGGAACAGTTCATCGAAAGAAAAATAAGAGCTAATGAGTAATTTTGATTTAGTTTGCCAAATAGTAGCTCTTAACCATTCTTCTGTCTGTCAGTGTGTCAGTTATGTAATTTTAAATTCTTGTGAACACCAAATAGTTTACATGGTGAACCGTTATATATTGAGAGACCAGGGAACATTTTGTTCTCCAAATCTTGATTAGCGTTATTTCTAGTCAATTCAAAATTGATTAGCAACTACTGTTTAATGTCTTAAAATTGTGTAGCAATCTCTAAAACTTGCGTAGCGAATTGTGATGCAATACAGAACAAAATGTTCCCTGCAGGCAAAAATAATGTTATGGATAAATCACTCAATATTTTCTTACAAAAATGTCATATCTTGTCCATTAAGCTTGCAAACAAATGATGTACTGGTAACAACTGTAACTGAATAGTTGAAAAAAACCTGTTATAATCATTGGAGTCATACTTAACATATATAAATTTGAAATTGCCGTATTTTAAAGATTGTGATGATAGAAATGTATTATGTGGATACCCATCCTATGTCATAATAATATTAGGACATCATTTGCTTCGTCCAAACAGTTGGCATGTTACTTTCAGTTGAAAAAACTAAATTAACCTTATGGTCTTTAGTGTGTCTTAGCCCAAAGATCAAGTTGTAAAATGGGGCCCACAACTGAAATCATTATCAAAATATTTAATCATCAAACTGGGAATTTTCTGTGCTACCGTACTTGCTTTTGGGAAGGGAGGGAATGGCTTACGTTCAGTACCGTAGACCTCCTGGATAAATCTGTACTTTCACACCTGTTGAACGTTTTTATAGCCAGACTTGGCCATCATGAATCATTTACAATGACACCGACACCGTCCAACCAGAAACTGATGTCGAGTACATTAAACTGATTAATCGTATTCATTAACCTGTTCTTTACAATGGATCGTTCACACCTTGGAACAACAAACAAAAGCAAATTGGGAGCAGAATGTGCATCAAATGTGCAATTATCGTCCGAAAAAACTTCCTCGGACAACAATACGTATATAATCAACGACCCGGTGACTGATCAGTAAAGCCGGCTAGCTGTCATTATCATTAATTATCAAGAGAAGCCGTCTATATAGTGCGTAAATCAACAATAAAAGCAACAAGGCATGCAGGATTTCTGTCAGAAGGTAAAACGGGTATGGCCCATACCCAAATCTGTTTGCAGATTTTTTTATATTTTTTTTTAGGTGAATATTTTGACAAAATTAATGACTCTTATCATTACCGTATGATTTTCTTAACCCTAACTTTAAAGTTAACCCATTTTTGTGTTTAACTTAGTGAGCTAAATTTATGTAGAATATTTATTCCATATAAGTTTCTTAAGCAGCCATATTGTTTAATATTTACAATAAATTAAGGTGTTTGACCCTTGTATATCATCTAACAAACTGACTCACTATGTCAACATGTTTACAGTTTATTATGGAATCATGTTGAAGATGACATATTAAATATGACAAGAGAAAACAAAAAAAATATATTTATTCAGTTATTGAGGCCACATGACCAAGAAAACTACTTTTAAAACAAATGAATATATTAAATATGGTTTGCATTTGATGATAATATGTTGAATATATAGTTTTCATATTGAAATTTTCAAAAATTATAACATGTTTTTTATGTTAACACAATATTTAATATGTTAGTAACATAGTGGCCCTTAAGTTGTTAAGAGTGTGGTCCAATGCCATTTTCTTCTGACTTATTTATTGGCCTGCATTAAATATTAAGCCTGTTCATGGAATCATGGTTATGGAGCATATGCCAGATTTCAATATTTCAGCTAACAGAGATCAAGAATTAGGGAGCCATCACGCAACCCACTCACTGGCTAAACTAAAAATTATTATACCTCCACATTTGTCACACTGCATTTCCAGACCAGCATCTCTCTAAAACACTGGCTTAATGGGAAAATGGACTTCTCTAATCAAGCAGTTATAGCAATATTGCCAGAACTGGCAGATCCTAATATCCGACACATTTACTAGAGCTTTGGATGTCATCACAGCTGAGACACATGCCAGTTACTGACTGCTGATGGTGGCAAAGAGAGAGAAAAATAAACATGATATCCAGTTCTCGTTATAAAACAAAAACACAAACCCAGCGATTCTTTGTGGATGAGGTATCACTTTAGAAAGTCTCAAGAATGTAAATATTATGCATCATTTAGTTTTCATTCAAATAAACATGCATGTGTGTACTTGCCGGTCAAGCAAGGAAAGATATTGGTAGGATTACGGGTGACCACAGGTAACATGTTGGTCTTCAATGGAACAGAGCTAGGTGTTGGAATGAGGGCAGGCTAGGTGTTGATATCTAATGGCAAAGGAAGGAAGGAAATGTTTTATTCAACGATGCACTCAACACATTTTATTTATGGTTATATAGCGTCAGACTAATGGCAGAGGGTGTTTCACCGAGGCCAATGAGGTTGCCTGTCAAAGCAGTGTTTACATGAGGGCAAGGTGTTGATATTGGGAGGTAGGGTGTTTACATGAGGGAATGGGTCAGACTAATGGCAGAGGGTGTTTCACCGAGGACAATGAGGTTGCCTTGTCAAGGCAGTGTTTACATGAGGGCAAGGTGTTGATATTGGGAGGTAGGGCTTTTACATGAGGGAATGGGTATGGAAAATCTTTTTACATGTCCATATCCAAGAGGTTCAGGTATGTCAATCCCAGACTTAACCTCTGAAATTGCCAATGGCCATATCCGGGACATGAGAGCAAAGTGTTGGTCTCTGGAGGCAGGGTGTTTAAATGAGGACATGATGTTGGTCTCTGAAGGTAGGGTGTTTAAATGAGGGCAAAATGTTTGTCTCTGGAGACAGGCAAGGTGTTTGTCTCTGGAGACAGGGTGTTTTAATGAGGGCAAGGTGGTGGTCTCTGGGGGCAGGGTGTTTAAATGAGGGCAGGGTGTTGGTCTCTGAAGGCATAGTGTTTAAATAAGGGCAAGGTGTTGGTCTCTGAAGGCAGGTGTTTAAATGAGGGCAAGGTGTTGGTCTCTGAAGGCAGGGTGTTTAAACGAGGGCAAGGTGTTGGTCTCTGCAGGCAGGGTGTTTAAATGAGGACATGGTGTTTGTCTCTGAAGGCAGGGTGTTTCAATGAGGGCAAGGTGTTGGTCTCCAGAGGCAGAGAAACATGTCAGTTTGTGAACAGGTGTTGGATTTACTAGAGTTCTTTGTATTGTCACAACGAGACACATGCCAGTTTGTGAACAGGGTGTTGGGTATTGAGGTGTTTGTAAACATGAGAACTAATGGTTGGCAAAGTGTTTGATGGCAAAGGTTTTGACGGAAGACAGGTGCCCTTTACAAACGGTTCATTTATGCAAAAAAGGAACTGAAAACAAAAACAATACAGAAGAATATATAATGGAGTACAAAGGGTAACAGTAAGAGAATAACAAGCCTTTTCACAAACCTGAATAGAAGAAATCCAAGGGAGGTAACTGCAACTCTTCTGACGTCATCGTTAACATCACTCACCTATAACACAAGAAGCACATTTAAGCAATATTTCATAACAGTAATGACATAGAGAATATTAAGTACTTAATGATGTAGGATATCAGCTTTATCCTGTGAAGGTAAGAATGGGAAATTTCTTTTATCTTTATCCTGCAGACCATAAAAATAAAGGAAAAAGCTTTTATTTCAGCTACATTGTACGGTGACCTAGAGGTCAAATGAGCGATTTTCTAATGTAGCTATGCATGTGACGTCACACAAGTGACATCAAAAGTCATATCCTGCTGGTATACGTTCATGACTTTGCTGTTAATCAATCATAATAGTCGGCCAATAGAAACAAAAAAAAAATTTTTTTTTTTATTTAACGACACTCAACACATTTTATTTATGGTTATATGGCGTCAAACATATGGTGAAGGACTACACAGATAATGAGAGAAGAAACCCGCTGTCGTCACTTCATGGGCTACTCTTTTCGATTAGCAGCACCCACAATCCCATTTCAATATTGCATAACCTAACAGATGTTTGTTTTATTTAATGACACCACTAGAGCACACTGATTTATTAATCATCAGCTATTGGATGTCAAACATTTGGTAATTTGACATATAGTCTTAGAGAGGAAACCCGCTACATTTTTTCATTAGTAGCAATGGATCTTTTTATATGCACCATCCCACAGACAGGGTAGTACATACCACGGCCTTTCATGTACCAGTCATGGTGCACTGGCTGGAACAAGAAATAGCCCAATGGGCCCATCGACGGGGATCAATCCCACACCGACCACGCATCGAGCGAGTGCTGTACCACTGGGCTATGTCCCGCCCCTAATCGGCTAGTAGAAACAGTGGTTGTAGATTAAATGGCCATAAACCTACAGCATATTAAAACATCTTTCCACAAGACAACATTACATATGATACAGTTTCTATAATCAAAGAAACCCTTGATATGAACATGTTGTTCACAACACTGTTAAGCTGGCCAAATTTTGTTTGAAAAATCGGAGATTAAAGTAGGTTACGAGAAACAAATCTGGAAATTTTAATATTTAATATATATATATACGGTACATGCAAACTATACACAGAAGCGCGCACACACCACATAGGTCATAGGGTTATGGTTGCACAATGGTTCCAAATGACAATCCACATTCAGAAGACTTTAGGAATTTTAGCGTTGCTTTCCAAAATTTTGGTAATTTTCAGTTTCATTTAACAAACATCTTGTTAGAATCAAAAAGACTAATACTATACATATACTTATATTTATTCAAATTAATATCTAGTCTTATATCTTATTTTCAAAATATGCCTTTATATATTAATAAAAAAAATTGTTATTTACACTGAATGGGAATTTTTTACTCCAATATTGGGAATAAAAAATTACATAGCTTTTGAGGAATGGTAGGGAATAATGCAGATTATCCGAGTCTAGAAACGTAGGTGATAAAACCCTGGAAGATATGTTAAGTATCAACCAAAATCACATTGTATGTTTTAGTCAAATAATATGAAATATTTTGTACAAACAGCAGAAAACCCGGAAACATCATACAAATGATTAAAAATCCGGAATTCTGAATAAATCTGGAAAGCTTTCTCCTCTGGAAAACATATATGAATTTTTTAATTGTTTCTTTTTTCCCCAATTATTTCCTTGAGTCTACAGGGTTACAGCAAACAACAAAATATCTTGTCATGCACAAATCGTCTAATCAGAGCCCTGAATAATCAGTCTGGGTAATAAAAAAAGTTCGCCAAATAATCTGAAAAATGCTAATCTATAGCTATATTCAAACAAAATATTAATTATTACACAATTTTTTTATCGTCAAATTAAAATAAACTTTGTCATTATTTTTAAAATCCGTAACTGGCGAATTTGACGAGTGACACAGCTAGCCCTGCTTGTGCTTATTTTAAGGTCACCTATAGGTATCATCTCAAAATTGAACAATCTAAAAAAAACTATTAAATCTCTCTTCTTGACCCATCCCCGCCCCCTCCCAAATCCCCTCAACAGACTAAAAAGTAATTTACAATTATCAACAATTTCACAAGTCGACAAACTGTATGCCACGAGATTGGTTTAATAGACAAATCACGGATACTGAGATTCTATATCCCACATTTGCTGAAACTTTTAAAAACTGACAGTGATGTAACCAATATAATAAAGTTCAAAACAGACACAATATAAACAGGAAAACCATTCACCCGGGCATTGGATGAAGTAATTTCTTTTTTTTTTCATCTTTTTTTTGACATCCTTCAATTTTGAGATGATCCCCAAGGACTCTGCAGATACCGAAAATATTCATACATGATCTCGCCGACTGATTACAGTTGCAACAGATTTGATGAAAGATTGGGGATCAGCCCGGTTAAGAAAGGTTACAATGGCAAATGCCACGAGGCTCTGTCATGCGACTTTTGTCATTCGACCTGAGCGGAATAAAGCTAATATCTTACGGCAGTAACCAATTATTTTATTTATTCCGTAGTCGAAAAGGAAGACTTGGAAAGCCATATTTATTCCAGGTTTTAGCTCTCTGATCTCATGTCAGATAAATCACTTAATCAGGACTCACACTGGAACAAAAGTTTAAAGTTTGTTTTTGTTTAACAACACCACTAGACCACATTGATTTATTAATCATCGGCTATTGGATGTCAAACATTTCGTTATTTTGACATGTAGTCTGAGAGAGGAAAGATGCTACATTTTTCCGTTAGTAGCAAGGGATCTTTTATATGCACCATCCCACAGACAGGATAGCACATATCACAGGCCAGTCGTGATGCAGTGTCTGGAATGAGAGATAGCCCAATGGGCCCACCTACGGGGATCGATCCGAGACTGACCACGCATCAAGCGAACACTTTACCACTGGGCTACGTTCTGCGCCTCACACTGGAACAAATCTGTGTTAGTAAATTTTCAGATGTATAGAGTACACGTATTTCCTTGAAAATTGTTAAACTGTGGTTATTCTTTAAGAAATATTTTATTAGCCAAACACTAAATTATGTAGCCATTTTGTATAAAAATTAGCAACTGGCTAATCTGGCAATGAAGAGGGGGTGAGCCCTACATAATTCTTGTTCAGATGTTTCTTTTGTCACATCAGTAAAACATGTTGTTTAAGTTTTATAATTCACAAAAAAATAATGGTTAAATTGTGTCACATTTACCACAACACAATGCTTTAATTGTATATACTGTATTGGATCTATGGAAAATAAATGTTAATTTTCGAAAATCGATATTTGAAGTAAATGTCATGTGACCCATATGTTGGTCACCAATCAAAAATATTTGAAATAATCAAGTCATCATATTTTGGCACTGTACTGCGATACACCATGTCAACTGAAGCCTACATACATACGTTTAGTAGTTTAGTTAATAGTATTCATCTGTGTTTTATATATTTTCAATTTTTGTTACAAGTGTCAATCGAACATTAAAGTGTGCTTTACGCAACAGTATATAGAGTGAAACTTGTAGTCATAATAGCTGTTGATGCATGGTATTGTGGTCCATTAGAGTGCGCCATGCGGCGCAATACCTCTGACCTCACCCTTAGTCCATATCAATCTAGCCTCTACCCATTGACCAGTCCAGCTTGGGTGTCCCTAACAGAAGCCAAAGCTCCTGCTGGCATAGCTATCTGGGTCACTGAGACATATAAGCTGGCTGATACCTTCTTCCATGTGCTCCTGTGGAGAAGCAGAAGAAACTACAGAACATGTCATCCAAGACTGCATAAACCTACAGCAGCTGAGGGAGACTACCTGGACAACTACAACAACTCTCCAGAAGAAGCTGTATGGCACAAGAAGTGATCTACAGAGAACCGTATCGTTCATAGTCACTGCTGGCCTCGACGTGTAGTCAACAAGAAAACGAAAAAGAAGAAGTCAAACCCGTCTAAACCAAATCATGCCGAGACCTAATATTTATTGATTTAGACAGGATCCAGTGTTTAGAGATTCGCACTTTAGAATTTAGAAAATTCAGGACCATGAAACTTGGCTGGTTTTCACAGGATTCTAATTTGTTCAGGGTCTGGTTTAAATAGGTATCACTATAGGGATTTTGCTGGATAAACAGCTGACTTTGTTAAATATATACTGATAAACAGCAGACTTTATCAAATATATACTGATAAACAGCTGATTTTGTCAAATCTATATTGATGAAAAGAAAGAAGGGAACATATAAACAGTAACAGCAAATATTGACTGCAACCAAAACACTCATCCCGAATATCAAGAAATTAAATGTGTTACTGGCAGTCAATACCACAGTTCTAAATTCCATCTCTGTATGTTATACAGGTGTAAGTACTCTAACAGTGAATTAAATGTGATCTCAAATAATGTATTCCCTTATTTCTCTCCATCAAAATATATTTAAACAGCTTCACCAAAGGTCATAATTATGAGTATTACCAAATTCAATGAGCCATTAAAAACATTTGGCAGCAATATGATTGGCTAAAAAACAAAATTCATTTCTCTCTGAATTGATGGTAGAAATATTAGTATGAACATATTTTATCACTATCTAATGACAAAAACGGCAGTTTAATAACGGAAAGTTATATTTTTCATTGTGAAATACGAGCTTCTGTGATATTAACATGACCAACGTACATGTTGTCAAATGACTTTCTACAATAGTAATGTGAAGAACACAGATTAGTTGGCATGATATTAATCTGAGCAAGTCATATGACCATAACAGACCTTGAAATTGACAAATTAAGAGGGCAAGGCCATTTGACTTACACTGATCGTGTTCGAGTATGATGGCCAATTAGTAACATGCAAAATAATGTTCAGGGCATTGGGGCATATGACAAGGGCACTGCGGCAATTTGTCAAATAGCCGTAATTAAATTCTAGTGCTGCCTTAATGTGACAAAGTTTCTGACTATAATGTCCACACACATTCTCTCAGGTTAGGTCAGTCAGTCAGCAACACAAACATAAACAGACACAGACACACACAGACACACACACACTCTCTCTTTGTCTGTCTCGCTCCCCCCTTTTTTTTTTCTCCCTCCTCTCTCCCCCCCCACTCACTCTCTCTCTCTCTCTCTCTGTGTCTCTCTCTCTCTCTCACTCACTCACTCACTCACTCACTCACTCACTCACTCACTCACTCACTCACACTCACTCTCTCTCTCTCTCTCTCTCTCTCTCTCTCTCTCTCTTTCTCTCTGATGTGTCAACATAACCCATTGAGACACCAAACAGCTACCGTTTATCATCTAAACACACTAATCTATTTATGTATTTTCACCATTTTGTGAATGTTGTGATTGTACTGTCTGTTTAATTTAATGTGTGTATCGTGTGCTCTGTCAATGTAAGACAGATTCCTTTTAACGGTAATTAAGTATTGTATGTATACTAATTGGGAACATGCTACAATAATGGCAAACTCAGGACTGTCTCTTTGAAAACAATAAAACTGGAAGCCCTCCATGGTTCTTCAGTTTGTTGACCTGCACTTGACATTCGAAGGAAAAAAGGAAGGAAATGTTTTATTTAACAACACACTCAACACATTTTATTTACGGTTATATGGCGTCGGACATATGGTTAAGAACCACACAGATATTGAGAGAGGAAACCCGCTGTCGCCACTTCATGGACTACTCTTTTCAATTAACAGCAATATATATTATTTATATGCACTATCCCAAAGACAGGATAACACATACCACGGCCTTTGATATACCAGTCGTGGAGCACTGGCTAGAGTGAGAAATAGCCAAATTGGCCCACTGACGGGGATCGACCCCACACTGACCACGCATCAAGCGAATGCTTTACCACTGGGCTATGTTCCGCCCTTGACATTCGAAGTCTCACTGCAGCCAAATCTACAGATATGTGCACTAATTAATTTGAAATTAATGTGCACGAGACACTCAAAAGGGTTCGACACCACCGGGGGAGGGTGGGAGGAAGGGCAGAGTTGAACAAGCAACCGAGGGCGTTAAAAGGGAAAATGTGCTGCATTAGGAACAAATCAATAACAAGTGTGCTCCCAGCCATTGTCCACGTGCAAGTTAATGAGTCAGGTTGTCACACAGGCTGTCACTAGCTATTACTGACACATGCTGTAGAATACCGCTGCTAGTACATGGGTTACAATTTAACTCTGTTCACAGAGGTTAACTACCCATTACTTTGTTGACATAAGAAACACCCATTACTTTGCTGACAAAGGTTAATACCCATTACTTTGCTGACAAAGGTTAACACCCATTATTTTGCTGACAAAAGAAATGCCCATTACTTTGCTGACAAAAGAAACACCCCTTACTTTGCTGACATAAGAAATGCCCGTTACTCTGTTGATAAAGGTTAACACCCCTTACTTTGCTGACATAAGAAATGCCCTTTACTCTGTTGATAAAGGTTAACACCCCATTACTTTGTAGACATAAACAAATGCCCATTATTTTGTGGACATAAGAAACACCCATTACTTTGTTGACATAAGAAACACCCATTATATTGTGGACATAAGAAACACCCATTACTTTGTTGACATAAGAAACACCCATTACTTTGTTGACATAAGAAACACCCATTATTTTGTGGACATAAGAAACACCCACTACTTTGTTGACATAAGAAACACCCATTACTTTGTTGACATAAGAAACACCCATTACTTTGTTGACATAAGAAACACCCATTACTTTGCTGATAACAGAAACATTCCTTACTACTACAGTGAAACCCTGATAAACCAGATTTCCATCACAGGGCTAGCTCTGGGTGAGCAAAATGTTTCGCCAAATTGTCTATTAAACTTCAACAATTGCAGAAATCACCAGTTACTTTCTAAAAAAAAAAAAATTTGACCTGAAATTATTTCGCCAAATTAAAATAAAATTCGCCAACTACTTTCAAAATTCGCAATCGGTGAATTTGGCGAGTGCCAGAGCTAGCCCTGCATGAGACCAAATAAAAAGTCTGGTTTTAAGGGTATTCGGAAAACAGTTTACTCTGAACTTGTATTTAAAAAGGGACCATGAAAAATTACCTGTTTTGAGGGAATTCCAGTTTACTGAGGGTCCTGTTTTGTGGGGTTTCACTGTATATAGTTTAGAATAACTTTGTTATACAAAAGAAATACCCATTACTATGCTGACACAGGAAACATTTAATACTACCAGTCCTGTCACTAGTGGTAACTGGGACAGTATTTGAAGGAAGGAAGGAAATGTTTTATTTAATGATGCACTCAACACATTTTATTTACAGTTATATGGCGTCGATTAGCAGCAAGGGATATTTTATATGCACCATCCCACAGACAGGGTAGTACATATCACTGGCTGGAACAAGAAATAGCCCAATGGGCCCACCGATGGGGATCGATCCCACACAGACCGCGCATCAAGCGAGCGCTGTACCACTGGGCTACTTCCCGCTCTTGGGACAGTACTTGATGTTCAAAAAAAAAAAAAAAGGTTTTAACTGGGCAATAAATGTATACAAGTTTATTTCATCTACATTAGTAGTCTTGTGCTTTAAACATCAATGGGGTGCCTGTAAAACTAATGACTACAATGTTGTGCAAATCTATGGATGTTGTAAAAACATCCTGTAACTGTTATATGGAAAACGAGCTATGAAAGGTTCCACTTTTTTATATAATATTTTTGGGGGAGAGGTTTTAGCATTCATAATTGTTGGTCATAATTTGGTTCATATATTGAATATATACTGATAGAAAGAAATAAAGGATCACACATATAGCAACAAGAAATAATGACTGCATTAAAAATCAATTCATATTGTCAGAAGTTGACAGGGAACATATAGTCAACACTACAGACATTTAATCCCACATTACAACTTGGTATGAAATACAGACATTATTACGCTAGTTGTGAATTAAAATTGGTCTACAATTTGATGTGTTCCCTTATTTCTTATCATCAGTATAGTATTTTAAACACATATATTAACATATATGTGACTGTATTTGGTAAAAACCGATAACAATGCACTGTATATATATATGTATATATATATATATATATATATATACACATGTATATATATCCATCTTCAACCCATGGCGACACCACAACACAAGAAAGTGCCGTACTACTGAGACGGAAATACACACACAGCCCTAGAAATACTAGTAACAGACAAAGAGGGCACTGCAATCTCACTTGAGCAGCGAGAGACCAGCCAGCTGATGACGACACGTGACAAACACAGGCTCAAGAGGAAATTAATAACAGTGTGGTCAGCATCACCCTCAGCGATGGTCTGTCAAGTGATGAGACGGTCTCATGCAGGACAAAGTGTCGGTGATTGGCAGGGAAGATAAATGTCTTAAACACTATGTGTGGGATATTGTAGGTGACAGAAAATAATATAATATAAATGTCAAAAATACAATAAGTGGGACGACAGAAAATAATAAGATAAATGTCTTAATCACTATGTGTGGGATATTGTAGGTGACAGAAAATAATATAATATAAATGTCAAAAATACTATATGTGGGATGACAGTAAATAATCAGATAAATGTCTTAAATACTATGTGTGGGATATTGTAGGTGACAGAAAATAATATAATATAAATGTCAAAAATACTATATGTGGGATGACAGTAAATAATCAGATAAATGTCTTAAATACTATGTGTGGGATATTGTAGGTGACAGAAAATAATATAATATAAATGTCAAAAATACTATATGTGGGATGACAGTAAATAATCAGATAAATGTCTAAAATACTATGTGTGGGATATTGTAGGTGACAGAAAATAATATGATATAAATGTCAAAAATACAATATGTGGGATGACAGTAAATAATAAGATAAATGTCTTAAACACTATGTTTGTGGGATATTGTAGGTGATAGAAAATAATATAATATAAATGTCAAAAATACTATATGTGGGAAATTGTAGATGACAGAAAATTATAAGATAAATGTCTAAAATACTACGTCTCAAATTGTAGATGACACCCTACCCTTTAAAAAAAAAAAAAAAAACCCCACTGAAAGGCAAACAAAAAACAAACAAGAAAAGAGGGGTGCAGAAAAAAAGTGGTGCAGCAGAACGTGAAAGGATTGCGTCAAAACACAAAAGAAGGTCGGGCCACCTTCTTAAATGGAACAGCTATAACACTGTTATAAGATAACTGTTTAAAATACTATATATGGGATATTGTAGATGACAGTAGCTTATAAAAAGGGTTATTGAGTGGTTGTAATCTTAATTTTAAAGCAAAAAGCTACATGTATACAGGGTTTCTGCCAGAAAGAAATTTTTGGGTATGGATCTATGGAATTGAACATTTACAATGTTTGTGCTGCATGCACCTGCTGTCTCCCAGAAAGAAAATGGGTTAGGTTTAGGGTTAGGGTTAAGAAAATCATACAGTAATAATAAAAGTCATTAATTTTGTTAAAAAGGTTAACGTAAAAAACAAAATATGTGCAAAAACATTGGGTATGGTGCCATACCTGTTTTACCCTCTGGCAGAAACCCTGGTATAGAGTGACTGCACAGTAACATATTTTTCTGACCCACTGTTACATGGTCCGTTTCTTTCTGATTGTCTTTTCTGTCAGACTGTCAACCAACTAATCAATCAATCTCTCTTTCAATCTCACTCTCTCTTTCTCTCTCACTTCTTCTTTTTTGTCTTCCTCTTTTTACCTCTCTCTCTGTCTCTCTCTCTCTCTCTCTCTCTCTCTCTCTCTCTCTCTCTCTCTCTCTCTCTCTCTCTCTCTCTCTCTCTCTCTCTCTCTCTCTCTCTCTCTCTCTCTCTCTCGTTTTGTTTTGTTTTTAATTAAACTATTAAATTCAGACATATCTGTTAAACTCTAAAATCTTTTGATGCACAAAACTAATATCTAACAATAATTACTGTTCTGATGTAAATACTAAATCAAGTAGTAAATTTTTTGGTCCTTTCCGTTATCCATTTTATAATATGACATTGCTTTTTGTAATTTATTAAAGAATATCATTCTGTTTTTTTGAGACGTCATCCAATCAGAATCAACTACATTGTATTTATAACAGAAATTTTGCAATCATTTGAACAAAATAACAACATATTACAACATGCACCAGTTTTTGAGACGTCATCCAATCAGAATTGAATACATTGTATAATAGAAATTTTTTAATCATTTAACAAAAAAAGAAAACATACCACAACATGTAAGAGTTTTAGAAACATCATCCAATCAGAATTAAATATATTGTATTTATAACAGAAATTTTGCAATCATTTAACAATAAACGATAACATACCGTAACATGTAAGAGTTTTAGAGAGATCATCCAATCATAATTGAATACATTGTATAACAGAAATTTTTTAATCACTTAACAAACAAAATAAAACATACCGCAACATGTAAGAGTTTTCGGATGGCCTGGTTGTTTCCAGACCCGCAGTAGGCCATTGCGATCGTGTACATTCCCGACCAGCGAAGAATCGGGTCCTTGTCGCGGGTTAAACTCTCGATGAGGGCGTCGGCTTCCTCCAGACGACCATACATGGTCAGTGCAATCCCCATGGCCAACCCGCGTAGAATCTTTTCATGCTGGGTTTCCTGGGCATACTGTAAAACAAGGAAGGAAGGAAAATGGTTTATTTAATGACACACCACTCAACACATTTTATTTACAGTTATATGGTGTTGGACATATGATTTAGGACCACACAGATATTGAGAGGAAACCTGCTGTCACCATTTCATAGGTTAGTCTTTCAATTAGTAGCAAGAGATCTTTTATATGCACCATTCCATAGACAGGATAGCACATATCACGGCCTTTGATGTACCAGTCGTGGTGCACTGGGTGGATCGAGAAATAGCCCAATGGGCCCACTGACGGGGATCGATCCCAAAACGACCGTGCATCAAGCGAGCGCTTTACCACTGGGCTAAATCTCGCCCTTACTATAAAAAAAACAGAAGAAAAAAGTAAATATGAGTATAGTGATCGTGATTGTGAATTCTATTAACATGCCCCTATAGCCTTATGGTTTTCGGGTATGTCCCTCACAGGTCACAGCTCTGTCATGGACAGTAGTGGGGCCTGGGACGGGTAAAAAAAAAAAACCCTTCAAAACAGGACTTTGTGTAAATCAGAATTCCTTCAAAACCGACCGTTTTTCAAAGCCCCTTTTTAAATATCAGTACAGAATAGAACCTCTCTAAACCGGATACCCCTTAACCTTCTGAGTACTGCAGGCGAGATATCTCGCCCGAGTCACGTCAGTCGACATACTGTATACTGTATGCAGTGCATTCCCCAATTCATATTTCCCGCCGTTTTGCACACGGCACTCACTGGAAACGGAAATATAATAAAAGAAAACAGATTTTTTTTCTAAATGGTGGCTTTTGTTTTGATTTTTGCAACTGAAAATACCTTGAAGTTTTGAGTTCAAAAAGTGGTTTTCGGCAAGTATTTTCGCTTGACAACAATGGCGGCACGTCGCGATAATTTTCAGGGATCAATAGCTGATTGTGACAGCTAATTTGATAATAAATTTGATCGTTTTACCAACAACAAAAATTACCAAATATTGCAATATGAATCGTAGTTCGGGTTTAAAAAAAATTCTGGTCAGAAAACCACTGTTATCAGGAATAATGGACATAAATACTGTACAGCTGGCCACAAATGCTCGTAAGTAAACGCAACTTTTTTTTTTTTTTGCCTAATTTTAATTACCATTAGCTGATCTAAAAATAATAAAAATTACAAAAAAACCCACGAAAATAATACTTACCGATTCATATATGAACTTTATTTCATGTATTTATAAAACATTTAAGTGAATATATGTGAGTAAAAATCATAAACTTGTACCCACTTAACGTGGTTTTTGTTAAAAATTAATCCAGTAGTCTAAAGGTTAAAACCAGACTTTTTACTTGGTCCCGTGGGTGTCTGCTTTAGAGGGGTTTTACCCTGTTTCACTGTAGATGAGAAGTTGTATTGTGGAAATAAATTGGAAACAGAATGAACCGTTTTGGGGTTGTTTAAGAATTGATCATGTGGATTTCTTGTTCCAACCAGAGCCCCATACCTGGTATATCAATGACCATGGTATGTACTGTCCTGTCGGTGGGGGAAGTGTATAGAAGAGATCCCTTGCTGCTAATGGTAAAATATAGTGTGGTGTTTTCTGAAGACTACGCAAGTGTGACATCCAATAGACGATAACTAATTAATCAATGTACTCTAGCGTTATCATTAAACAAAACAAACTTTAAACTTTGTCACTATGATAGCATTTGTTTTAATATATTTTTCTTTTAAAATTAAAACAATGTATGCATTGTGGAAAATATGTCCACCCTACCTGGTGCAAAACAATTACAGACCCTTTTGCACCACTCACCCTACCCCAACCCTACCACATTTGATCAATTTTTTAATAGTACCGTACTTAATTAAATGAAACAACAGAAGAAACTTTAACAAACAGGAACCAAAGCATAAATAGTGACAGTCTTGTAACAAAAAGAACCCATGACAGAATTAATTATTTGTTCATCTTTAAAATTATTTATTATTTAAACACTGAAAGCTGGTACAAAAAATATTAAATGAGTGCTACAAGACAATTGATGTCTACTTAGTCACTAAATTAGATCACAATAGTATCATACCAGTCTTCTCAGATACTAACAAGATTTCACTGGAGTTTACCCAGTAACTAAAGATTTTACTACAGTCTACTCAGTAACTAAAGATTTTACTACAGTCTACCCAGAAACTAAAGGAGATTTTATGGCAGTCTAGCTAGTAACTAAAAGAGATGTTACTGTAGTTTAAAAAGTTGCTAAAAGAGATCTTACTCACATCAACCCAGAAACTAAAATCTTATTGCAGTCTACAATCACTAAATAAGATCTTAGTACAGTTTATGAAGTCACTAAAAAAAGACCTTAGTGAAGTCACTAACCGAGATCTAACTTCAATTTAATCAGTCATTTAAGGATATCACAAGTAGTCTACCAGGTCATTTAAGATATCACAATGTAGTTTACTCAGTCATTTAAGTATATCACAATGTAGTCTACTCGGTCATTTAAGGATATTACACTGCAGTCTACTTGGTCATTTAAGGGTATCACACTGCAGTCTACTCGGTCATTTAAGGGTATCACAATGTAGTCAACTCGATCATTTAAAGATATCACACTGCAGTCTACTCGATCATTTAAGGATATCACAATGCAGTCTACTTGGTCACATAAGCATATGACACTGCAGTCTACTCGATCATTTAAAGATATCACACTAGTTTATTCGGTCATTTAAGGATATTACACTGCAGTCTACTTGGTCATTTAAGATATCACACTGCAGTCTACTCGGTCATTTAAGGATATCACACTGCAGTCTACTTGGTCATTGAAGGATAACAACCTGTAGTCTATTCGGTCACTAAAGCAAAAAAAATATCAATGAAATGCTATGGATATGAGATGACAAAAATAGACAATTCCATGCACCGAGTTGACCCAGCTTGTGTAAACATTTTTAACACATGATTGATGGCCCTGACAGCACAAAGCGATTCTACCTGACAGGTAAAGACGGAACAAGAGAAAAGACTATCTGTCTGAGAAGCCCACCTCTCCAGACAGCAATCATCATTACTACTGCTAAGCCAACGTGACGACACAAATAACACATCACTTGAAGGGCCATTGTTACGCTACTCAAGGGATTTAGGCGGATATTTTCAGATGTGTCGTAGTTAAGGCCTCACTTATAAAACCCAATCTCTTCATTGATATATTCCAGCCTCGGTGGTGTCGTGGTTAAGCCATCGGACATAAGGCTGGTAGGTACAGGGTTCACAGACCCGGTACTGGCTCACACCCAGAGTGAGTTTTTAACAACTCAATGGGTAGGTGTAAGCCCACTACACCGTCATCTCTCTCACTAACAATTAACAACTAACCCACTGTCCTGGACAGACAGCCCAGATAGCTGAGGTGTGTGTGTGCCCAGGACAGCATGCTTGAACCTTAATTGGATGTAGGCACTAAAAATAAGTTCAAATGAATGATGTATACTGGCCTCGGTACTGGGTTCGCAGCCCGGTACAGGCTCCCACCCAGAGCTAGTTTTAATGATTGATTGGGTAGGTGTAACCACTAACAACTAATAACTAACCCACCGTCCTGGACAGATAGCTGAGGTGTGCATGCTTGAATCATAACTGGATATAAATACAGAAATAAGTTGAAATAAAATAAATACAGTTAAGATACACTGTGCTATGGATCAACCCACCTTCTATGGACAAAAACCACCACTGAGTTATGACACATGAGCACACAAGAGCTATTAGTCGAGAAAAAGGTTACGTGAGACTTAGCTTAAAGAAATTCCACCACACAATGAGCTAAGGTTTGTTTGTTTGTTTAACTACACCACTAGAGCACATTAATTTTTTTAATCATCGGCTATAGGGTGTCAAACATGATCATTCTGATAGTTAGACAAAACTTGCTACATTTTCCCCTATAAGCCGCATAGAATCTTTTATATGCACTTTCCCACAGATGGGGGACAAAAACACATTTCTGTCTAGACTCAAGACTTTAAAGGCGCAAACCCTAGTTTCAACGGACAATGAAAATGGACACTAAGTTTGGTTAATCTACAAACCTGTAAGACATTTGGTTAATGTTACAACAGAGTGAAAGAACACTTTGTGATGTTAAAACCGGGAAATATCCTTTAAAAAATAGGCCAGACGCACGTGCGTTTTTAAAAATATGAAAAATGCATTTTGTGGTATTAAAAACACCAGGATGACCAGAAACACTTCAGCTGGATGGAAATGGATAATCTAAACAATAAAATATAAGTAATGTTTGATTTCAGTGATCATAAACGGCTCTAATAGTGAAAAATATGCTGTAGTGTTTAAAAACTAGGGTATGACCCTTTAACATTATGTCAATACCACACTCACTGCATGTATGTGACATCATGAATGACTGGAGTCTAACCTCTAAAGTTTTATAAGGATGGGCCCAGGTACTTAAAGCTACAGACTTCAAAGGTAAAAGAAATACAGTCTGCTATTCGCAAACAACAGAATTAAACCGTAATAAGAATTTCTAATAAAACTTACAGCCACCATGTCTTCTATGGCGGTAGCGGATTTCGTGCCCAGCATCACTAACCCCATAGCTAGACCCGCTGCCTCTCCTGTCAAACGAGATCAGTAAAATACTATGAAATTATACAAAATATATGAAATTAAAGCATGAAATAAAATCATCATCACATCTCTAAGCTTACCAGTAAATGGAACAATTAAAAATCACATATCAAAATAAAAATCAAACTGCATTTGTATCAGGGCTCAAACTTAACGACTGCACTGACAGCAATTGCCGTCGTTGAGCTATAATTTGCCATGGGTCGGGAGCGTCACCGGCAGCAAATTTATGCCGCTGAATAAAAAATACTGCAATAAAACTCCTCAACAATAGCAAAATGATAACAGCTGGTGTGCATTATCTGCCAGTATTTAACACTTGTACATTTGAAATATGTTTACATGCAAAAAAAAAGACCTTTCAGTCATACGTATTTGCTGCAAAAGTTACCATTTAAAAAATTACCAGGGGCAGGCTCAAAATTGCCATCGGTGGGCCGTGGGTGGTAAATTCTTAAGTTCGAGCCCTGCTATACATGTATGTCGATAAACAAATACCTATATGTATTCACCTTTGATTTGACCAAGGAGATTGGCGATTTGATTATGAAATAAGAGTATTTATATAATCCTTCTGAGATCTTTGTTTTACTTTTTTAAAAGATTATTCACACTACACCCATTAGAAACAAATTGAAGAATTTTTTTTTTCATGAATACTCAACTTGACGTCTCTACCTATCTGCATTCCCCCCCCCCCCCCCCAGTGTCACAATGGACTGGTCCAAACATCTCACAGCCAGTGATTGGTTAAAATCTTTCATTGTGTCATGGGTACTAAAAGTTTGTTTGTTTTGTTTAACAACACCAGTAGAGCACATTGATTTATTAATCATCAGCTACTGGATGTCAAACATTTGGTTATTTTGACATATAGTCTTAAGATAGGAAACCTGCTTAATTTTTCCATTAGTAGCAAGGGATCTTTTATATGCACCATCCCACAGACAGGATAGCACATACCACGGCTTTTGATACACCAGTTGTGGTGCGCTGGCTGGGACGAGGTCATGGGTACATACACACAGGAAGAGAGATCAAGGGATTAATTCACAAATCTCTCTTAAGCAACAATTCTTTTAACCGGCCTCAGGCGTGTAGTGGTTAAGCCATCGGACATTAGACTAGTAGGTACTGGGTTCACATCCCTGTACTGGCTCCCACCCAGAGAGAGTTTAATGGGTAGCTTAAGGCCTTTACACTATCTTCTCTCTCACCAACAACTAACAACTAACCAGTAATCCACTATCCTGGAAAGATTTTGCCTGAAAGCAGAGGTGTGTCTTTATTTGGATGTCAGCACGAAAATAAAGAAAAATTAATAAGCAACATCATCACATATTCCTTGTATGTCATTTTGAAAATTTGCAAAATTTTTGCATTTCTTTTTGAAAAGTTTGCAAAGTTGCGAGACTTTAGTGAATTAGGACCCAGGCCTGGTGCTTATAAAACTTTTAGGGTCGAATTTACAAAGCCTGTTTATGACTTATACGCGTTTACCTACGTACATTTACAAGGCTTAATTAGACACCTGCATTTAAGCAAAACAGGCTTTATAAATTCGACCCTTATGAGTCTAGACTTGAGACTCTAATAGACTGACACTAATGTCATGACAACGCTATACAAATTGTATGTATGTGACGTCATAAGAGATTATGTCTGGACTCTATAAAAGTTTTACAAGCACGGGCCCAGGTTATGTATCAAAAGAAATACTGCAATGATCAGTCACTTGTAGCATACACCATTTGGTGCTTACAAATGAGTTTCTTGTTTTACAGTATACAATACGTTTGTCATTACCTGTTACAGCATCATCTTGATACAGGTTGAACTTCAACTGTTCATAAATATCTGAAAGTAAAAGAAAATGAAAAAAAGATTGATTTGATAATATGGCTACTGTGTGCATCTTTAAGTTCTTAATGAAAAAACATTAATTAGCATCAACAAACATTTATGAAGATATAAATTAATCAGGTATTTAATTACTGACAACTTATTTATACACCGTCTTGGGTTTGCTGCTACCATGAATGTTTCTAAATATGAGTGTGGTTTTGGTCATGCCAAAACAAATCCAAGTGAGATTTTACCTCAAAACAATTTTCGTACGTACAAAAAAGAAATATTTTAGGAAATTAAATGAACATCGAGTTACTAAAACAATAGAATGACCAGAAAAACACTGGATGTCACCTCCGAGAATTGAAAATCGGCATAAATCATTTATGGGTTACACTAAAAGAAATTCAGGTAACCCACTTAATTTTTGCATAACCCGTCACGACCATGAAAATGATGTCCTAAATATAATGTGCATACAACAGGGGTGGGAATTGTGAACTGTAAAAAAAATAATTTTGAAATCCTAGGTTAAAATCTGTGCCATCTGACACATTTTGGAGGAAAGGATGATTAAAATGCGAGGAAATGCAAAGTACTATGAGAGGAAAACAGGTGATTCGAGGAAAATTCCAACCCCTGATACAAAAAAATGGGTTATGCAACAGACTTGTGCAGTGACACGCAGACAAGCTTATATCATTTTTCAGGGATGTGAGTTGGGCTGGAACGAAAAAGCTTACTGCTCACCTTCTTTCTTCCCTAGTCGAAAAAAGGCTTTCAAATAGCATATCCTGGATTGGACAAAACTGGCCAATCACAGCAAAGCTGACAAAATTCAGCAAATACTACTTGCAATCTTATGCGCAGCGCAGCAGTCTCCGTCAGCCAAAAGGCACATCGGGTTTTTTTTGGTTTTTGGGGGGTTTTTTAAAGACGAAATGGAAAAGCGCATTTACGCGTTTCCGCGTAGCTCTCACATCACTGATTTTTGCAATTTTGAAAGGCCTATAAACAAACATTGATTAAACCAAAAAATATACTTAATATGTAATGCATTGTTTGACAAATGTTTGAGATAGTCACTAGCCCTCACAGAAGCTTTGTCTAATGCCCTATGTATTACAGTAATACAGTTGATCATTTCCACTAGCCCAGACCAAAAATGTACTAGCTAGGACCGAGGGCAAGTGGATTTGTCGAACTCTGCTGTAATACCAGTTGTTAAAAAGGATCTATTAGTCGAAAATGTTTTAAAATGCCCGCGAATTGAGGACAGTCTGTTTAAATAGTTTAAAACAAAATCTGTAAACCTTGTCGAGCAGTTCCCATCGCAGCCAGACCAACTCCAAGACACCCGCCGTGACGTACCATCTGTGAAAACAAAAAAAACATCAAGTTTAAAAACAGGTACTTTGTAAAATCATCACTAATTCTGTGAATTCAACTGATTCAACGGATTGGGGTTTTTCTTGTTCCACCCAGTGCACCAAAACTGATCAAAGGATATGTCAAAGGGTATGTGCTTTCTTGTCTGTGGGGAAAATACATATAAAAGATCCCTTGCTGCATTAGGAAAAATGTAGCAGGTATCCTCTGATGATTATGAGTCATAATTACCAAATGTTTGACATCCAATAGCCAATGATTAATTAATCAGTGTGCTCTAGTGGTGTCATTAAAGAAAACTTCTTTTTTATTTTTTTTATTCTGTGTAGTGTAAATGGGTAAAAAATATAGTGCATGTTTTATGTAGCCTGGTTACATTATATTACTTGAGACCAGGGCTTCTGCTGGACTTTCTAAGGCACTCACCAAATTTTATTTTAATTTGGCGACATAATTTAGTGTATTTTTGAAGGTCAATAGACAATTTGACCAAATTCTTTGCTCAACCAAAGGTAAAATTACATACACCCATAATCTTGAAAAGTAATGGATACATTTTAATTTTTTTAGAAATAATATAACAGAATTGCTGTTTAAAATTTGTCATCATAGTGCATGAAATGCAGTGTCCAATTCCAAAAGATTTCAAACCCAGTCATGCGCGATATGCTTTTGATCTGTATAGTGTGTGCCTGTACAGATTCAGTACATCAACTGTTTAATACTCACATCAGTCGAGACTTCCTTTAGCTGTGTTAATAAATAATCTTATTTTTGACGTATTTAACTCATCAAATATGAAACACCAACTGTTTAATACTCACATCAGTCGAGGCTTCCTTTAGCTGTGTTAATAAATAATCTGTGATGTCACCACCGTGGTTGGCATGAATTAAACCTGCAACAACAAGAACAAAAATGATTGCAATTTTAGCTTCATTTTAGAAAAATGTCATAAGTATGGTTTTCACTTTATATACATCTCAAAATACTGTTGGTAGCACAGTGAAATCTGTCAAAGTTGGATCACACCAGGGACTTAATATTTATCCAATTTCACAGGATCTGGTGCTTAGAGGGTGGCGTTTTAGAATTGGGGAAAATCGGACCCCGAAACTTGGCCTGTTTTGACAGGATTCCAGTTTGTTCTGGGTCCGGTTTAGACAGGTTTCACTCTATTTTGATTATTTTTCCTATTCTGATTCTGCATGCCCCTCTGTCAAAGGTGAACAGTTGCTTGCTCTCTCCTCATACTCACTCAAACATGGAAAGTGGTGAGTGTTTCTACTCTCGCCTTTTATCAATTTGCTTCTTCTTTTTTTTGAAAGCTAAAGAGTATTTTCTTGAAAATTATTAAAGTGTGGTTAATTTAAGGAATATTTTATTAGTCAGACTCAATGTTGTAGCCACCTTGTATAAAAATTAGCAATTGGCTAATTTGGCAATGGACCAGGTGAACTCTGCATAAACTGGTTTAATTCTGGATAAAATAAAATAAATGTAACTAAATTGCTACTAAAATGATGACCTGTAAAGTGAGTACTTAGGAAAATAGGTGCAATTAATGAATAATATAACTTGGAATAGTTTACCTAACGCGAAGAGTCCACCACCTTCTGAGTATGTTGAACCTGGCCCCGTGTCTTTAGGTAGATACGAAGACATTAGGTGAAGAGCTTCTTTTTCATGACCCTAGGTAAATAGATAAATAAATAAATAAATAATTACATACATACATACATACATACATACATACATACATACATACATACATACATACATACATACATACATAAATAAATAAGTCTATCAATCAATCAACAAATCAATCATGAAAATAATGTCATGATATTATTGCGACAGGAAATGCATGTTTTTATTGATGTGAAAAAGGATGGGTAAAAAGTATTATTATGTCCCTGGTAACAGGTTCAATAAAAAATGGAGCATTGAATAGCGTATAAAATAATGCAAACATTTCAATTTACGATTTATTTTCGTTACACAAAGTTTTCACTACAAGATATAACACCACGCACTATGACAGTCCACATCGTTCGAATAATGTCTTTTCACAACCGGAAATCATGTCTAAACCGGAAATAAAATTAATGTTTTCATCTGTTTTAAATTCGTCCCTCAAACTTGAAGCATTAAGGAACATAGCGATACTATAAAAACATTAAGATAAGTTTCCAACTTTTCCTGTCCTGGACGGAGGAGCCTGCATGGGCCAACACCTACGCCCATGACAGGCGTCACTAAACAACTTGCTCTGAATATATACATTAAGTCCTATGACCTAACTTTTGTGTCCCCACAGGTAAGCCTTATAAACTATTAAGACCATTGAGCAATGGAAAACAGGTTTACAAGATAATAAGGGATATAACTCCAGTCAAGATCTTTATTGTCAAGAGCTAAAGAGTGCTCAAGTGGATGGATGGAATTCAGTGAGAACTATTCTTAAAATTCTACCAATCAAACAAAACTGGAACATTGTTTTTAAAACACTGCATAAAATGTGCATACACTGCATTGGGTACATGTGTGTATTCCAAGAGTTACTAACATTGTATATTTACCTTATGTATAACACCTAAACTTGCCGTCGCTGTAAACTTTGCCCAGTTTGTTGCTCTTGACAGCCAATCCAAGTTGTCTCTACCAAAAATAAATATCCACGGAATAAAATACAGTTCTATTCATTGGCAACATGTAAGACTTTTATAAAATGTATTATCTGTATAGTTTAAAACAAGACTTTTAACAAGAGTTAAACGTCTCACAAATTTAATAAAAATGTAGAAAGCTTGGTCCATTTTCGATTTTCATGATTACTTGACCTGACCTCAAACAAAAGGCATTTATTTCCCCCATGTCAGTAGGTCAGGCTAAGATAAAAAAAAAACTTTTTTTTTTTAAAACTTCATCAAGCAAAATCTAAGAAAGGGTATTGCCATTATTTTTATATATATATATATTGTGATAAGTGCTTTTATATTGCAACAGGGCTTCTACAATGTTTATAAAACCCACTAGCCATGGGATCAGTGATTTAAAACATTTACTAGCCCTACTTTACTTTAAAGTTAATACAATTTTACTAAATAGTAGTAATAATCAGATATGTCGCCTAAAGAGGGAGATAGAGCTTAAAAACACTATCATTGGGGGGTAGGGATGGGGGCAGAACATTCATATTTACAAAATAGACTTATCTGCAACATTTGACCCAAAAAAATTCACTAGCCGTCGGGCATGGCTATAGTAGTTATTTACTAGCCCAACATTGAATATCACTAGCCATAGGAGTGGGCTACCATAATCAGAAGCCCCGTGCAATGTGTAGTATTCAGATAAACCATAAAATAAATTATTACCACAGTCAATTATTACACTGCTGAGTTCAGAATCCTTGAGAGATAGAATTCCATTATTGTAACTAACACAAATTAGTGTACCAGGGCCCCGAGCTTATAAAACCTTTAAAGTCCAGACTCAATCTCTAATGACGTCACACACATACAATTTGTATGGCGTTTCCATGACATTAGTGCCTCAGACTCTTATTAGAGTCTCAAGTCTGGACTCTAAAAGTTTTATAAGCACCAAGCCAGGTATTAAATTGTGCTTCAAACATGTTTGCGCGCGAAAATACAATTAGAATGCCACTTATTGTGCAGAACTATTGTGCAGAACTATAGTGCAGAACTATGGGAGTCTAAAACACTTCCAGTAATACCAAAACTAGTGCCATAAGCCCCATCTCCCCATTTTATCTTACTGACTTTTAAAAGCGAGGGGCATAATATTATGTTGAATCGAATAACGTATATAGCAGGTTTTGCCATATATATTACTACTGCTGTCAATGGGATATTATTTTAATGCTATACACTCCACACTGTATGAAGATGTTTAATATTAAATATATTCACTAGTTACCTCAAAAATGAGTCCGACGTCGTCCCACAGTGCATGAAGGAGTTCGCTATCACAGTGGCGGAATGACACACAGAGTTACGTACAGCATCCTGAAACACGGAATTTACGTCATCACTTACAATGTAAACATAGAAAATTACTGTAAGAAGATCCCCACTCATACAACAATTAAAAAAATCTTAAAGCTTTAATCTTGGGAGTATTTTTATTACTTAACTATTTAGAAAAGTAAAGTTAAAGTTTGTTTTGTTTAACTACATCTGAAGAGCACATTGATTAATTAATCATCAGCTATTTGGATGTCAAACATTAGGTAATTATGACATATAGTCTACAGAGAAAACCTCATATATTAAAAGCAAGGGATCTTCTATATGCACTTTCCCACATACAAGACATCACATACCTTTGACACACAGAACACTGGCTGGGACAGGGGAAAAAAAACCAATCAGAGAATGGGTTCACCGAGGGGGTTCGATCTTACAACTCAAGCACCTCAGCAAGCACTCCACTAACTGAACTATAGTCCGTCCCACAGCGACTGCCTTTTTTTCCATTACTATGGAATTTACTAAATTGCAAAAAAATAATAAAAAATTGTCATTTCCAAAACACTTTTACTTTTCTCCTTACGTCAAACCAAAACTGAAATTATTATTTTTGTAGGAAGATGGGATGGACTATAGATCCCACCCCTGCTTTCAAATCTAAAATATTATAAATGACTAAACACCAACTTTTGTGTTCTTGAGAATCAAGGCATCGGTCTTGTTGTTTTTGATGAGGAACTGCAGATGAATGTAGATCGTCGTTTCGCCTCCAAGGATTGTCAGCAGTTTCATAATCCGGTCCTGAAGTTCCTTGTCACTACCAGACTGAAAGAAAAAACAAATCCGACATAATGTAGTAAAAAGATAAAATTTTATAAACTTGCTACAGTATTAATTTAATACAAAAAAAGAAGAAGCAAAGTTTGTTTTATTTAACGACGCCACTGGAGCACATTGATTTTTTATCTTATCGTCGGCTATTGGACGTCAAACATATGGTCATTCTGACACTGTGTTTTAGAGGAAACCCGCTGTCGCCACATAGGCTACTCTTTTTACGACAGGCAGCAAGGGATCTTTTATTTGCGCTTCCCACAGACAGGATAGCATAAACCATAGCCTTTGTTGAACCATTTATGGATCACTGGTCGGTGCAAGTGGTTTACACCTACCCATTGAGCCTTGCGGAGCACTCACTCAGGGTTTGGAGTCGGTATCTGGATTAAAAATCCCATGCCTCGACTGGGATCCGAACCCAGTACCTACCAGCCTGTAGACCGATGGCCTGCCACGACGCCACCGAGGCCGGTCAAATTTAATACAAACACAGAACATTTTTAAACAGACCTCTCCAGTTATTAAACCACAATGCAAGACAATGACAATACCATTATCATTACAAAGGTATGTTCTCACAAATAAACAGGGTAGGTCTTGGCAGCACTTGAGTGTAGATCTCGGTTTCAATGCTATATGACAACTTACCAAAACTATGGCGGCCACTGGATTTGAAACGGGTGCTGTCGTTTCTTCTGTATCCATTTCACTAAAACAATAATTAAAACAGATTTTAAATTCAGTTCTATTCTATGTAGCAAATATCTCAGAATATCATTATTAGAAAATGTTTTTTTCTATAAAAAAATTACCAATAATAATTTTTAAAATTAGTAAATTAATTGTTTGGGTTACGATGAACATTCATACAGATCTTGTTGGCTTGTATGCAAATGACCCATCCACCTCAAGAGACCTTGCACATTTGCATACCATTATTAACCGGGTTAATATACTAAATTATCACATGGGTTTATGACATGGATATCATAGGTAAGTTATGAATGAATGAATGAATCTTTAACGACACCCCAGCACATTTCTGTTGCCAAATATATCATTTCTTATCGGCTTGAGATGATCACTCTACCAAAATGTGGCGCACAGTCAGTGTACACTGACAATGTTCATACAGAGGAGGGTCCTTCTTTAAAATAAATGAATGCGTCAAATATGTATGGCTGATACAGGCACGGCACAAGACTACTTCATCCTTCCTGCACCGACCGTAGGATGACTGCCAATCTCCCGGGACTGCCTTGACAGCATGAAGCTTGTTTGCAACCGCACCGTCCCAATCATATTGCCAAGTCGAAAAGATATATGACAATTTATTTTGTAATGCTCTAAAATACATCTCCGAGGTCCTAATTCTCCACACACTGTCCCAAACCCTCCACTCACCCCGTGCTGTCTTTATTTTCAGCAGGTCATATGTTTTCTTAGCAGGACATATTTTATTTGATGTCCTATTTTTTTTAAAACAACAACATGCCATACTATACTTCCTATTTCGAGCCCTGTTGTAACTAAACATTGCATTTTTATTTCATCAAGGCAAGACAAAAATACCATCAAAGGGACATACCCTGGGTTTTTAAACATTAAGGCATATTTCTTACTATTAGAGCCATTTTTGGTAACTAAAACCATACTTTACATAGATTTTATTGTTTAGATTATCTATTTCCGTACATTTGAAATGTTTTTGGTCATCCTGGTGTTTTTAATATCACAAATTGTATTTGCATATTTTAAAAACACACGTGCGTCTGAAAATTAACAGGTATGGAGTCGAGTTTTAGTCTATTTTTAGAGGGTATTTCACCATTTCAAAGTCACAGACTCATGTTTCACTCTATTGTGACTTTATCCAAATGTATTACAGGTTTGTAGATTAACTAAACTATGTGTTAATTTTCACGAGTTGAAACTAGGGTGTGTCCCTTTAACAACAATGATCGACTTTTAAACCTTTCTTTTTCTTCCTCCTTTTCTTTCTCTTTATCCTCCTTTTCCTCTGGCTTCGTCTCTTTGGCTGGGGTTTCGGCTTTCTTGATTTCTGGTATGGGGACCGGTGACGACACTTTTAGTGCAGTTTGGACTCGCTGAAGAAACTGCTGTGTCGCACTCTCGTAAAGATCAAACGCAATCTGGTATGCCATCAACACATGATCCTGCAGATCAGAGAAAATATTAACGAAATTACAATTAGAAATAATAAAAATAAAATACAGGAATTAATCAATTTTCTGTGCATTAACATTGAATCTTGTAGATTAAAAATAATCTCAATCAAATTCTATTTTAAAAATTTGGAAATCAGGCTTTTGTTTTTATTTTTGTTTTAGTTTGTTGTGTTTTAGCTAAAAAAAAAAAATCTGTCCTGAGTCTTTTGTAATTATAAGTTAAAAGTTTGTTTTGTTTAATGACACCACTTGAGCACATTGATTTATTAATCATCAACCACTGCATGTCAAATATTTGGTAATTTTGACAGTCTTAGAGAGGAAACCTGGTACATGTTTCCATAAGTAGCAAGGGATCTTTTATATGCACCATCCAATAGACAGGATAGCACATACCACAGCCTTTGATATACCAGTCATGGTGCTCTTTTTTCATGCTATAGAATGTACTACATGGTATTTATTTCTCAGTTGAATGTTTTCTAAATTGCACACAAATATATTTGGGTTTTTGGGTTATTTCCAAAACCCTTTTACATTTCTTCTTACGTCAAACCTAACTGAAATTATTTACAAAATTTAGTTTTTGTAGGATGGGACGGACTATAGTTTAATTCTAATTTTCCTAATGTTTGTAGCAGCTTAAACTTCGTTTTATATCCTAATAATTAAATTTCTGTTAAATTCATTACAACACAACGTCATCCCATTTTTTTCAGACATAGCAATGGGAGTTTGTTCATTTCTCGATGAATGTAAAAATTACATCATCAGGAAACGTCATATCTGATGACATCATTTTATATGGGCAAGTTGTCTTATTAAGCGTTATTGTTTATGGACCAAAAAATAATTCAAAATAAAGTATGAAGTTTTAGTGTTATTCTTAGCAAGTTGATTCTAATTTAATTGTAAGTATTGTCTGTTATTTCTTTTACGTTCATCTGGGTATGAAAAAAATAAATAATCCGCTAACTTATGTGAGAACGGCTTCACCGATTCAGTTTGCGGTTTTTTCATACCCTGATGAACGTAAAAGAAATAACAGACAATCCTTAAATGTATTTTTTTGTACATATCATATTATACTCGGAGAAAAAAAAACCTAGTTTGGGTTGCTACAAACATTTGGACGACCAAAGAAAAACATTGCTTATACAGTCACCAATATTCTAACCATATAAATACACTGCATTTGCAATAGTAGTTGAAGGGACATGTTACAAGGCAGCAAATTCAGACACACTCTTTAATGATAGCACTAAAGCAGTGTGATTTACTCATCAAACATCTGACAATTCTGACATACTCTTTTAGAGGAAATCTTCCACATTCGACATTAGCAGCACTGGATCTTTTACAACCATCAAAACAACCTGATGCAATGGTTAATTACACCACCACAACTCGCATATTAAAAGCCATAGTATGTACTACCCTGTCTGTAGGATGGTCATATAAAAGATCCCTTTCATATTCAAAACAGGTTTAATGATTTTGTTTTGGTTAACGACCCAACTAGAGCACACCGATTATTAATCATCGGCTATTGGATGTCAAACATTTGGTAATTTTTGACACAGTCTTGGAGGAAACCCACTACCTTTTTTCCCTTAGAAGCAAGGGATCTTTTATATGCCCTTTCCCAGACAGGACAGCACATACCACAGCCTTTGATATACCAGTAGGGATGAAACTTCTTCAATACAATACCAGTAGATAATACATAAAAACAAACCTCTCCTCCACCAATCAGTTTAATCAGAATGTCAGCCACTGATTTCGGATCATCCAAAAATATGTAACACTGAAAATATAGGAAAAATAAAACATAATTGAAATAATTACAAACATTGCAACATGAACTCTTTTTGAAAACAGATTTTTTTTTATTTTAAAAAGCTCTTTATTGGTGTGTAGGGGGGATCAAAAAAAAAAAAAAATGAAAAAAAATGACTGAGAAAACCTTCAAAGTCATTGTTAATGTCACAGCAACCACAGACTGTAATACATGAAATTTTTTTTGTCACAAATCTTCATGTAATTCATGTAACTACAAAACACATTTTTTTCCATATAGTCATAAAACGATGGAACAAATGTGGAAACATTTTTGAATAGTAATTGTATTTAAAGGATGCACAGCAAACGGCAACAAAAACTGTTTTTGAAAAATTCATAAACTGTCTAAAAATAAGTTGGTGCTGTCATTATTGTTTGGGTTTTTTATTAAAAAAAAATTTAATTAGTTATTGTTTTCTTTTAATTTGTAAAAATAAACAATACACCTTTTTATTCTGAAAATAGTATCTTTTTTCTGTTACACTGAGTGAACTGCGACGCGATATTGAACAAAATGTTCCCCGACATTTTTGTTTTTCTCAAAATGGTATCCTTTTTCTGTTACACTGAGCCACAGTGATTTTATTGATTTAAAACAACCACTTCCAGACAATAAGCTTCTTAAGAGATATTTAATCTTCTTACTAAATAGTTAAATTTATAAAATATATTTCACTTTGGCAGGATAAATATATACCATTCCCAAAGTACATAAATTTCTCTAAATAAAGCAAATAATTCTGTTATAAACACAACTAATTTAGTTCTTCCGTTTAGGTCTAATGCCTTGATACATCAGAAGACATTTAAGACGTCCATGGAAATAAATGTCTCGCCTATAATAAACTGGTTCAGTAAATCATTTGGGATGTAATATTCAGGATTAATCTATTCTTAAAATGATTTTTTTATTTTTAATCCAATTGTCTGTAAGTGTCACCTTGTAAAACAACAGTTAAAAACAAGTTAGTTTTGTTTATCGACACCACTAGATCACATTGAGTTATTAAACATTGGCTATTGGATGTCAAACATTTGGTAATTTTGACAGTCTTAGAGAGGAAACTAGCTACATTTTTCCATTAGTAGCAAGGGATCTTTTATATGCAGCATCCCACAGACAGGATAGCACATACCACAGCCGTTGATATACCAGTTGTGGTGCACTGGCTGGAACGAGAAATAGGCCACCGATAGGGATCGATCCTAGACCGACAGCACGTCAGGCAAGAGCTTTACCACTGGGCTACATCTCGCCCCTTGCAATCAGTAAAGCCCATGCCCTAGAGCAATTCATTTTGAACATATGACAATGGTAATTTAGCTTTGATCAGTCCGACCTCACGATGGCATTGTCTCTAGGTGTCACCTTGTAAAACAACAGAGGGATCGGCAGATGCAAACAGGTTGTACGGTCATGTCACAGTAAAAAACGAGTAAGTTTTACCTCACAGACGTTGATGTAATCGGGCGTTTCCAGATTCATGTAGAGCTTGGTGAGTACGTTGAGGATTGTGTTGCGGAACCGTCGGTTCTGAATCAGAGCCATGCACACCTTGAGTGCGTATGAGAGCATTGCCGGAATATCATCCTGAAAAAGAATTTTAAAACTTTGTTTATGTCAAACATTTGGTAATTTTGACATATAGTCTTAGAGAGGAAACCTGTTACATTTTTCCATTAGTAGCAAGGGAATTTTTAGATGCATCATTCCACAGACAGGAACCACACAAACTAAACACATGGTACAAATAGTCATCGGACACTTTTGATGTTTTTATTTACAGCAAATAAACACTCATGCTGTTGTATTCGGGACTACAAGTTTTCAATCAAAACATTGAAAGTATGCAATAATGATCAGTGTTCGAGATTAACGGTATCCCGATATCCCAGGGATACCAGAATTTAATTTTGGATACCAGACTTCAATAACCCAGTAACGATCCACTGGGATACCATATAATACTAAATTCTCAGGTGGGATACCAGATTTTGAAATGTTAGTATCCAATTGAGATACTGGCCAAAAAAATTAATCTTGAACACTGATGATGCTTACCTCAAAGTAAATTTATACTGCAACTTTAATTTACATGCAAATATTTCACAAAATTAAAGTAAAATTCATCAATTGTTTTTAAAATCTGCATATTTGGCGAGTGCCAATGGTAGCCAACACTGAAAAGGATGGAGAGATAATGATGAACAAGAAAACATAACCGTAATTGAATTTAAATATGAACATACCGACAACAAAATGGCTTTTTCAAAAATGTCAATTCTTCTGGTTTCAAGTGAAATCCCGAGTGCCTACAAAACAAAAGACAATATAAGACATACAAGAATTCCAAAGATTAAGTGTCTTACCTATCATAAACTTACTCAGTGCTACTTAGAAGTATTTAGATTTGCGAGTGTTATTGTCTATTTGATCCCGCATATTGATATACTTGTATATTTGGTGTTTCTTGAAAAAAATATCTGGCTACAATCAAACTGTAGACCCGTAAACCGCCAACTTGGCCTGTTCCAATTATTAATGACGTCACTTTCTAATGACGTCATTAGCTTTCCGGGTGTTATTTTCATTTGATCCCGGAAAAAGAATGTAATTAACCAATCACAATACAGAACATATTCGCCATCAGTTTACAATGTTAGTTGTATCCTTAAGATGTTCATTTCAATGCATGTTTTCAACAACAATAACAAATTAAATAAATTAAATTGAAATTTCAATGTCATTTTTTTAATTTTTTTATTAGTCTAACTTGTGGCTACCACATTTTTCCTATTTGGTTAATAAAATGTTGTTTAAATTAGAAACTTATTAATATTTCAAACAAATTAGATTAGAATAGAATAGAATTTTAAAGACACCCCAGGATGAAAAATACATCGGCTATTGGGTGTCAAATTATGGTAATGCAAACAGTAAGGGATGAACATCATCAAGATAAAAATTAAAGAGTTAAATAAAAACACAGTGTAAAAAGACTGTGCAAAATTTCAAACAAATACCCCAGATATCTAAAAAATTATAGAGAACAAATTTCTTTTCAGCGTCACCCCTACAACTACAAAGTTTCATTGATCTAGGAGGAATTTTTTATTCTGGTACCGGCTCTAACCCAGAGTGAGTGCATTGCTAGGTACAATGACATATGACCACACACCGAGTTTCACTCACTTCACGGGTGCAATTCTGGGTGTCTCTCCTAAGTGTACAGACTCCACATGGCGGATGATTACCCAGCAGACACTGCAGGGTCTGTGTACCCCGCACTTGGGTGAAACTGAGATAGAGTAACTGACAGCAAGCTATGGAGCACAGTCATATGAAGTAGTCCCATACAAAATAAAAATATTGAGGATTCGCCATTTATCTCATCATCATCCATATGTGTGTGTGTGTGTGTGTGTGATCCCCCACCCCCCCCCATAATAAAAATATTATAAAACTGGGAGATATTTCATCTGTAATTCAGTGCAATACCTGTTTGTACTGGTGGTCATCAAAACATCGGTTGAACATGCGGTTAACAACCGCTTCAAGTCGGAGGTCAATCGGCTTTTTCTCATCCTCACCGCACTCAGCATTCTCCACACACAGCTTGGTGTAATGGTCGATGCATTTGGCTAAAAATTAGAAAATTAATCATATTTAAGTAGTAAAGTATTCAGGGCTTCTAGATTATGGTAGCCCCATTCCCATAGCTAGCGGTATTCAATGTTGGGCTAGTAAATAACTACTATTGCCATGCCCGACGGCTAGTATTTTCGAAATATGAATATCCTGCACCCACCTCCATCCCAGCCCAGTCTTAGTGTTTTTGAGCTCTATATCTCTCTTTAGTTGACATATCTGATTATTACTATTAGTAAAATTGTATTTACTTAAAATAAAGTAGGGCTAGAGGAATTTTAATTGAAGCCCTGAAGTATGAATATTTTAAGTTCATATATTATCATAATACTACAGATAATTTTGAATTTGAATTATGTTAGTATTCCAATGACATCAATTTGCACCTTCTTACAATGACAATAAACTGGATACAAAGTTTATTTTGTTTAATGACACCACTAGAACACATTGATTAATTAATTATCAGCTATTGGATGTCAAAACATTTAGTAATTCTGGTAAATCAGAGGAAACCTGCTACATTTTTCCTGATGCAGCAAGGGATCTTTTATATGCACTATCCCCAAAGACAGGAAAGCACATACCACAGCCTTTGACCAGTTGTGCTGCACTGGTTGGCATGAGAAAAAAAACAATCAGTTGAATGGATCCACCAACGTGGTTTGATCCTGCGACGCATGAACCTCTAGTGAGTACTTAACAAAACTGAGCTAAATCTTAACCACATGAAAAAAAATGACCTATTTATGAAATATGGATTTCAAATGAAATTAAGGTAAGATATGATATATTTATTGCTTACAAATCCTAAACAATGGTATGAAAAAAGTGTGTGTCATTGACTTTAGATGTATATGACTTGTAGACAGTGGACTCTGGTGATTTATTTATATAATATAGTCAGATAGATTGTGAAAATGAGATAGAGGGTAACTAACAGTTACAAGGCCATATGAAACAAATCTTTTAATCTTCCGTCAAGTTAACTAGACATGACAATTTGTTTTACATACCTATAGTCGTCTCAACAAATTCTGATGTGTCGTTCACATTGAAGAGATCGCCAGCTCCTAGAGCGTAAGTCAGGGACTCTTCAAACGCTCCCAAGTGGTAATAAACCTGAAAATATTTAACACACAAAATGCATGTTCATGAATTCTTTGCAGGTGCATGTGCAGGGTGAGTTTTTTTTAAATATATTTATATTTCGAGTTGTAATTTTTTCTACAATTATCGCACTACACATTCTACATAGAAACATTTGTTCTCTGTGTTTTTCAATTTACTTTCGGGGAAGTATGATTCACTTTCCCTATAAACTTTGTTCACTAGTCTAGACATCCCCTCCCCAGCAGCCACTAAATTTCCTGCTTTATTAGCTAACGAATGACATGCATTTAATATTATTGTGTGTAATACTTTGTTTGGAACAGGAAAGAAACCTCATGGGCCCACCAAGGAAGGTTTGATGGCTTATGCAGTCGTGAATTCGGTGCAAAACATTTAAATGAAAAATTAGGTTACAAAAAGACAGATCACCCGTCGGACTGGTAGTTGCAATTTTTAATGCATCCATAAGATTTTTAAGAATTTTTACTTGCATTTGGTGAGCACTTTCTGCACCTGTGAACATATATTCTGTATCTTTTAGAATTACAATATTTTTGTTGGGACTTTAACCATGCCATGCTAATGACCCTTTCACCAACTGGCTGGGGAGGGGAGGGGGGTTTCGGGACAAAACAAAATACAAACCTTTGATGCAACCAGTGCTGCCATCTGTCTGTGTTTGAAATTCGGGTCTTCATACAGAACTTCACTAAAAATAGAAAACATGCTCATCAAAATTAGCAAACAATATATGCAGCAGTCACTCCTAGCCTTCAGACCTAACCAGAACTAAACCTACAGGGACCATCTTTTATTCAATGTGGAAATGACAGGATAAAGAAAACGTGTGCTCCAAATGAAACAGAAATATCAACCTCCACTGAGGGGATTCGAACCACAGACTTTCTACCAACTAAGCCAATAGGGAAAATTCCCACTAGCTACTGCAGGAGCATTTTATACCAACACTACTACACATATATGGAAGAAAAGTTTTATTTGACAACACACTGTATACATTTTTATATATGGTTATACATGTATGATTAAGTATGATTAATGACCACACAGATAATTAGAGGGAATCTGTTGCCACCTGCCCCAGTGCAGTCTCCATTTTATGTATTCAATTGTAATATTCACTTATATTTGATATATATATATATATATATTATATGTCATTTAGTTTGCATGCCCAATAATAAATGAGTATACATAGAGGTTAATACCAGATGTTTTTCGGTATCGTCAATATCATATATTAGGAATAAAAATAATGTATTATGCTCGCCAGAGGCTCGCATAATACGATTTTTATACTGACGATACCGAAATACACAAGCATAATATCTCTTTATCATATAAGCTCAAGCTTAATACAATGTGTTTTTGTAAACTGTACACGCAACTTTAATTCTAGTCCGCCATTACTAGATATTCAAATGACGTAAGAATATGGGGCGCGATGTATTTTTTAATGGAAATGACATCATTTTGGATGTCCTTACATTTTATGTAATCAAATGTAGTATTCACTTATGATAATATGTATCTATATCTATATCTATCCATCTATCTATATATCATTTAGTTTGCATGCCCAATAATAAATGAGTATAAAAATATATATAAACACACTTGCTCTAAGTACATGTTCAAACTAAGATTAAAATAACAAACCACAGGCAAGGAAACCAGCCATCTATAGTCGGTCCCACAGGGAATGGCTTTATTCATAAAATAGAATTTACTACAAGCTATTTATTTCTGAGCTGATTGTTTTCTAAGTATATTTTTGTGATTTCCCAAAACTCTTACTTTTTTCTTACATCAAATCAAAAACCATTTGTTTAGGAATTTGGGACAAACAATAGTCAGGCATTACAAAAATACGATTATTTATTGTATCAAAAAAAAAAAAAACTTACATTTTGTCAATGGATTCAGAGATTTCTGCCCAAAATACATTCACAATTTTGTTGAGCTTGTCCAGTGCAAACACCTAAAATGCAAAGTTAAACACATGTATGTAATGTAGAAAATAAAATGTATGAATGTTGCATGACATCGTTGCATGTCAAAGGAAAAAGAAATCAAAGGATTCATGTCATATCGATATATGATCCTCTGGTAGTCACAATGGATTCAGAGATTTCTGCCCAAAATACATTCACAATTTTGTTGAGCTTGTCCAGTGCAAACACCTAAAATGCAAAGTTAAACACATGTATGTAATGTAGAAAATAAAATGTTTGAATGTTGCATGACATCGTTGCATGTCAAAGGTAAAAGAAATCAAAGGATTCATGTCATATCGATATATGATCCTCTGGTAGTCACAATGGATTCAGAGATTTCTGCCCAAAATACATTCACAATTTTGTTGAGCTTGTCCAGTGCAAACACCTAAAATGCAAAGTTAAACACATGTATGTAATGTAGAAAATAAAATGTTTGAATGTTGCATGACATCGTTGCATGTCAAAGGAAAAAGAAATCAAAGGATTCATGTCATATCGATATATGATCCTCTGGTAGTCACAATGGATTCAGAGATTTCTGCCCAAAATACATTCACAATTTTGTTGAGCTTGTCCAGTGCAAACACCTAAAATGCAAAGTTAAACACATGTATGTAATGTAGAAAATAAAATGTTTGAATGTTGCATGACATCGTTGCATGTCAAAGGTAAAAGAAATCAAAGGATTCATGTCATATCGATATATGATCCTCTGGTAGTCACAATGGATTCAGAGATTTCTGCCCAAAATACATTCACAATTTTGTTGAGCTTGTCCAGTGCAAACACCTAAAATGCAAAGTTAAACACATGTATGTAATGTAGAAAATAAAATGTATGAATGTTGCATGACATCGTTGCATGTCAAAGGTAAAAGAAATCAAAGGATTCATGTCATATCGATATATGATCCTCTGGTAGTCACAATGGATTCAGAGATTTCTGCCCAAAATACATTCACAATTTTGTTGAGCTTGTCCAGTGCAAACACCTAAAATGCAAAGTTAAACACATGTATGTAATGTAGAAAATAAAATGTTTGAATGTTGCATGACATCGTTGCATGTCAAAGGTAAAAGAAATCAAAGGATTCATGTCATATCGATATATGGATCCTCTGGTAGTCACAATGGATTCAGAGATTTCTGCCCAAAATACATTCACAATTTTGTTGAGCTTGTCCAGTGCAAACACCTAAAATGCAAAGTTAAACACATGTATGTAATGTAGAAAATAAAATGTTTGAATGTTGCATGACATCGTTGCATGTCAAAGGTAAAAGAAATCAAAGGATTCATGTCATATCGATATATGATCCTCTGGTAGTCACAATGGATTCAGAGATTTCTGCCCAAAATACATTCACAATTTTGTTGAGCTTGTCCAGTGCAAACACCTAAAATGCAAAGTTAAACACATGTATGTAATGTAGAAAATAAAATGTTTGAATGTTGCATGACATCGTTGCATGTCAAAGGAAAAAGAAATCAAAGGATTCATGTCATATCGATATATGATCCTCTGGTAGTCACAATGGATTCAGAGATTTCTGCCCAAAATACATTCACAATTTTGTTGAGCTTGTCCAGTGCAAACACCTAAAATGCAAAGTTAAACACATGTATGTAATGTAGAAAATAAAATGTTTGAATGTTGCATGACATCGTTGCGTGTCAAAGGTAAAAGAAATCAAAGGATTCATGTCATATCGATATATGGATCCTCTGGTAGTCACAATGGATTCAGAGATTTCTGCCCAAAATACATTCACAATTTTGTTGAGCTTGTCCAGTGCAAACACCTAAAATGCAAAGTTAAACACATGTATGTAATGTAGAAAATAAAATGTTTGAATGTTGCATGACATCGTTGCATGTCAAAGGTAAAAGAAATCAAAGGATTCATGTCATATCGATATATGGATCCTCTGGTAGTCACTCATAATGGGAAACGTATACGGCATGGAATCGAGTGATGTTTAAAGGGACAGACCCTAGTTTTAAACACTAAATCATATTTTTCACCTAGACTCTTAGTTTCAACCCATGTTAATGGACACTAAGTTTGGTTAATTTACAAATCTGAAACAAATTTGGATACAACAGAGTGAAACAATGAATCTGTGAAGTTGAAATAGCCTCAAAAATAAACTAAAACGCGACTCCATAACCATTACCCCTGCGTGTGCTGTAACCTCACTGTGGTGCAGGGGTGTAACATTCTCTTTGAGAATGGCCAATACAGCACAAAATTGAAGTTTTGAGTAAAATTCAGTATCCGTAAAATTCTGTGATATTTGTGTTTTTGCACAGTTCTTTACACTGTTTTTGTTTAAGTCTTGAATTTTTATTTATTTGCATTACCATAGTTTGGACACCCAATAGCCGATGTATTGTTCGTGCTGGGGTGTCGTTAAACATTCATTCATTCATTCATTCCATAACCATTACTTCTCAGACACATATGTTTAAAAAAATATGAAATATGCATTTTATGGTATTAGAAACACCAGAATGACCAGAAATATTTCAGTTGAATGGAAATGGATAATCTAAACAATAAAATATAAGTAATGTGAAAAATATGCATTAGTGTTTAAAAACTAGGGTCTGTCCCTTTAACATTTAATGATAACAGCATATCGGAACATCTACTAAACTAGGCATCAAAGTAAGCATAGTGTCTCGTAACCGACGTAAAGGTCATCATAAATTGCAGGAACGGTATCTTATATGGTAGGTTAAGACATATTTATAAAGTTTACCATTCCCATTATCATTCCATCACAAATAGATTGATACTTTGTTATTCATTCATTCCACAGTTCTCGTTTTATTGATACTTGTGTGTGTGACTTTTATTTTTTCATTTCAACTTTATTTTCGTGCTTATATCCAATTAAGGTTCAAGCACGCTATCATGGGCACACATCTCAACTGTCTGGGCTGTCTGTCCATGACTGGTTAATTGTTAGTAGATGTTGGTGAAAGTGTTAATGAGAGAAAGGAGAGTGTAGTGGCCTTACAACTACCCACTGAGCCCGTAAGAACTCGCTCTGGGTGGGAGGTGGTACGGGGATGCAAACCCTGTACCTACCAGCCTTTTGAGAACAACGGCCTAGACCACTGCGCCATCAAGGCCGGTAACTTTTATTTGAACATCACTCAATTGATCAATATTTAGGTGGTGGTGTCTTCGTTAAAAACAATCTGTGGACGACGAACTACTACTCTCAACTTTTTTGACATGATCATCCTGTTAACTTGAATGACCATTCTCGTCTTATTCCAATGCCTGTACATGCAGCTTTGAAAGTTAAAGTTTGTTTTGTTTAACAACACTACTAGAGCACATAAGCTATTGGATGTCAAACACTTGATAATTTTTACATATATATAGTCTTAGAAAGGAAACCTGCTAAAAAATGTCATTAGTAGCAAGGTATCTTTTATATGCAAGCACCATCCCACAGACAGGATAGCACATACTGCAGCCTTTGATATACCAGTCATGGTGCACTGTCTGGAACGAGAAATAGCCCAATGGGCCCACTGACAGGAATCAATCCCAAACCGACTGGGCTAGGTCTCATCTCATGCAGCTTTGAAACGGATGGTTTAACATTAATATCACCAAGGCTGTTAGTAGTGTTACATGAAGTTGGATTTTAATATTTAATTTCAATTAGACTGATTGGATTATGTGTATATAAAAAAAATATATATATTAAAAAATGTTTACCTTCAGCTGTGGCTCTGGTTCATCCAGAAGAGACAGGACTCCGCCTGAAAATATGTACATAACATTAGTACTGTCACAATAAAGCTGCACCACGGTCTTAAAATTACCAGAAATAAATACACAATATATTAATGAACAGGTTTCTAAGAATTGATTATTGATGAAAAAAAAAAAATTCAGGTAACAAACTTCATTTTGCATGTAAGTTATAAATTGACCATATAAATCATGTTTTAAATTAAAAGAGTGAATTTTTTTTTAACTTTATGCAAAATGAAAATAACTTTATGCAAAATGAGACTAACCATTCACACAATTTTATACTTATTAAATTATTAAATATAATTATTGAAAAAAAAAAAAAAAGTACATTAAGCTATCTTTGGATATTCAGTTTGTCAGTAAGGTGAAAACAAGCTTTGCTAAATGTCATATACATAAAAGAAAAAATGTTTCACTGATATAGAGAATAATACACAAGTACCCATTGGAAATGATTTATAAATTATATTACGAGTGGTTGTCAAATGTAGCTTAGTAGCTAACATGCGAAATAGAGTTAGTTAAAGTTTGTTTTGTTTAACAACACCACTGGAGCATATTGATTAATTAATCATCGGCTATTGGATGTCAAACATTTGGTAATTCTGACTCGTAGTCATCAGAGGAAACCTGCTACATTTTTTTTTATAATGCAGCAAAGGATCTTTTATGTGCACTTTTCCAAAGACAGGAAACCACATACCACGGACTTTGTCCAGTAGTGGTGCACTGGTTGGAATGAGAAAGAAAAAAATCAGCTGACAGGATCGACTGAGGTGGTTTGTTCCTGTGACGCAAGCACCTCAAGCGAGCACTCAACCAACTGAGCTAAATCCCACCCCGAAATAGACTTAGATACTTTGGGAAACCACGAGTTGTAAGATAAATCATCTCCAGCAGGCACAAGTATATTATTTTATTTCTTGTACACCCTTAAAGTCATTTTTAATATAGGTTAACGCACAAATACTAAACAAAAAGCCTCAGCATTAGGTTGAAAGTGTTTAAGTTAATGCCGTCTTTAGACATAAATGACACACTAAAATGACGTCATCCATTTATAGTTACTTGGAACACTTGGGTCATGACCTCACAGCCAATCAAAAGTCTCGGAAATGAACTACAACATATGTTCAAGATGATATTGATCTACAATGGGTTATCCCTTACATGTGTGCAGGCCCTAATTTAGAATTGAAAAAGTAGAAGTGACTTCTCCCTTCCCAGAAGTAAAGGGAGAAGTTTGATCAAATTAAGCAAAGTGAATATTTCATTATGTTTTGCCATGTTCATCATTCATTCAAAAAAATTCAGAATTATACACTTGGTTCTAATCTCAATATTTCAATATAAAATACTACTTCCGGTAATAAAATTACAGTAACAATTAGTATTTTCTGACATTACTGAAATGAATGAGGCCAAGGATTAACACGACTTGACTGGTCACTGTAAACAGCATGACATGCATCAATGTACAGTCTGGCGCCAAGGTATAAACACGGACCAACAAGGTACCAAGTGAGCTATAACATTAAACAAGTTGGGGGCTTGACATCTGTTGTGTGATTTTGTTTTTGAAACTGGATTAGGTCCAAAATATTATGGCAACTTCGACTTCTCACTATTGCTAATAGCTCGGCGACTTGAGCTGACTTTCGGCAAAGAAAATGTTCATTTCGGCAGTAAGATTAGCACCTGGGGTGTGTAAAAAAAAAAAATACAGGTATTCAATTGTATGATCGTATCATAAAATATTTTATATTTATTTTGTCTACTTATTTTTTTTATTGGTTTCAGCAGACATGTGCTATGTAGGAACCAGGCTCGGAACTCACCAAAAAATATGGTGGCCCAAAAATTAATAATTGATGTTGGCAAATTATGGTAAGAGAACCCACGAGCAAGATTTTAATGTAGAATACAAATATTAATAGTGGCTCATAGGTTATAGCTATAAAGAAGATCGCTCAAATAATATTATCTGGGCAACTAATGCCATTTTTTTTTTAATATTTAAGTTGCCCACCCGGGACATTGGTCGCATTTGGCGACCTGGCCACAGGCCGTTTCGAGACCTGAGGAAGGTGGTGGGCTATGGGGACACGGCCATCTCCCCAGTTAAAAGCAAAATTAATATATTGCTGCCCCCAACCAAAGTTGCTGACATGGTCATGATGGTGATCATGGTTTTCTGCTGTGATGGTCTTCTGCCGGGTCCGACTATTTACCCAAGACACCCCAAGATACCACCAAGATACCTCAAGACTCCATACACATTTTTTTAAAAAGAATTAAAGTGTTCTATTTTACAAAATATTTTGTGGAAAATGAAGTAAAAGAATTAATTTTAAGCCTTAATGACAGCCTTTTGCTAAGGGATATAATCAACTATATACCCCAAGAGTCAAGACACTGCAATCTAGCTGTGTGTATGTGTGTGTACACACGGTAACCAGTCAATTCATACCATAGTGATTTCGTACCAGTCATTTCGTACCCAATTTTACCATTTTGTACCCAAGTCATTTCGTACCATAGTTATTTGGTCATTTCGTACCATGGTTATTTCGTACCATGTCTGTTTGGTAATTTCGTACCTTGGTCATTTCGTACCTCAATCATTTATTGTGCAGCTTAGTTGAATTATAGATAGTAAAATATTGGTTTAAAAAATAAACATTAGGCTAATGCAACTATATTGAAGCCCCACCCCTTAATAAAGAAAGAAAATAAGAACAAGAAAAAGATTATATATTACATTTATCTCCTCACGTTTCCGTTCATCATTATATTAAAGGTACATTCCCGAGTTTGCTGCATTATAAGATGTTTCCGACTAATAAAATATTTCTACGATTAAACTTACAATGCTTTTAGTTACATATTAAATATATTTTCTTGTTTAGAATATTAGTGTCTGTATATTCAATGTGTTTCTGGTCGTCTTAATATTTGTAAGAAGCCCAAACTGTATTTTGTCTTCAAATAATTTCGTACATACGAAAAAATATATTTTAGGAAATAAAATCAAATTTAACCTAGTACAAATATTAGAACAATCAGAAACATGTTTAACATACAGACACTAATATTTTATGGTAAAAAATATATTTGATATGTAATTACAATCATTAAAAAGTCTCTGTTAGTCGATAACATCTTAAAAATTGCAGCAAACTAAGGAATGTCCCTTTATTTACCAACGAGCACCATGTGTTAGAATAACATATCAAGATTTTCTAAGACAAGCCGATCTAAAAAAAAAACTTAATTACCCACGAAGACCGTGTGTTACAAGGTATGTTTACACGTCAACCTTTATTCGTCAACAATAAAAATAAGAAGTGGCATACCATGACAAAAATAGGATACCGAGTACGAAATGGCTATGGTACGAAATGACCAAAGCACTATGGTACAAAATGACCATAAACTATGTGTCACAAGTCAAGGGTAATATGTAGTATATATATTGGTGTATATATTGGTTGTGTATATTTTATTAATGAGCTACAGATTCACTGGGTTTTATTTGTGTGTTTTGGGTAAGGGCAAGCCAGAACATTGCATTTAGTTAGCTTGTCAGTACATTCTTAGTGTACTTTAAGCAATGTAGGAGTAGAGTGTTTAATTAAAGTGGAGAGATTGGGGTATAGCTTGGTGTGCGGTGAAAGCAGTGTAGCTTGCGTGAGAGTGTTTTTGTGGAATAAAAGGAGTGCATTTGATATTATAAATTACTTGAACATTTTGAGAGAGAGAGAGAACTATGGTGTTTGAAAAGCTGGTAGAAGAGCGTGAGTAAATATATATATTTGTTATTTTATTGAATGTATAAAATTATGTTTTGTGCATTGTATAATAAGTACAGTACAACGTAGTTATTGGAAAAAAAATTATTGTAGTTTTTATCACCTGATATTACCAATGAAAGTGGATCGTGATATGGTTGTGGTGGATTTCTCAGTGGAATGAGAACATGGTGGATTCTCAGTGGAATGAAAACATGGTGGATTTCTCGGTGGAATGAAAACATGGTGGATTTCTTGGTGGAATGAGAACATGGTGGATTTCTTGGTGGAATGAGAACATGGTGAATTTCTCAGTGGAATGATAACATGGTGTATTTCTCAGTGGAATGAGAACATGGTGAATTTCTCAGTGGAATGATAACATGGTGTATTTCTCAGTGGAATGAGAACATGGTGAAATTGATGTTGAAGCATGGTGATTTAAATGATATCATGACTTAAGACATATTGTTGTTTATTCAGACTAAGTAATGGTGGTAAAATGACTTATGATTTCATTTAACTTGGTAAATGAGACATTATTTTTATTTTTGTTTAAAGCATCAACGCTCTGAAGTTTGAACTTTATTGGTTAACTTATAAACAATATTATGTGACGACATAATATTGTTTTATTTGGTTTCTTTTTCATTATTTTGTGTATTATGGCTTGGGGTGAGAGAATGGTGTTTCATAAAATAGTAAACAAATTCATTTTTAAAAATATTTATGGAGTTTAAGGGTATCTTGGTGGTGTCTTGGTGGTGTTTTGTGGTATTTTGGTGTGTCTTGGGATGTCTGACAGTCTTCAGTCTTGGGGTAAATAATCAAACCGTCTTCTGCCTGCTAGTTTCATATTCAAAGTCTTTAATTAAAAATGATTTGGTTGGTTCCAATTTCAAAATACCAAGATGGTATGGTTGTTTTCTTTGTTATCTTTTTAACTTTGGCTATATTATTATAAGTACATTAATGTTATAGATTAAATAACAAAAAAACAATGCAATGACAATGCAATTTTGAACGCTAAAACAGGTAAAAGTTTCAAACTGGTGAAATTGTTTTACGAAAAATTGGCAATACACATTACAAAATCATTAGAAAACATACCTGCCGAAGTGATGTTCATTTTCATGACTTTTTATAAAGTCAAAATCTGACCTATGTTGTCTTAGAACTGACAGAGGAACGAAGAAATTTTATCAACAACGTGAGTCGGAAATAATGGCGTTTGTTTGACTGTAAAACGACCCACCGTTAACCATGCACGAAAAAGCCTCAAAGCGCAATATTTGGAAACAGCAGTTGCTCTGATTGAATGTTTCGTTGTAAATTCCTTCATTTTCATATCGCCTGGGAAGGTCTTCTGGCAAATTTTGTGGAAAGGTTAAAACATTAAAGTTTCTTTTGTTTAAAGACACCATTAGAGCACATTGATTTATTGATCATTGGTAACTGGGTGTCAAACATTTAGTAACTTTTTACCCGCAGGCTTAGAGAAAACTCGCTACGTTTTCCCATTAGCAGCAAGTGATATTTCATGTTCACTGGCCAATTGGGCTGTTGCTCGTTCCAGCAAGTGCACCACGACTGATATATCAAAGGCTGTGGCATGTGCTGTCCTGTCTGTAAGATGATGCATATAAAATATACATATATAAAATATATATATATATATATATATATATATATATATATATATATATATATATATATATATATATATATATATATATATAATTATGACATTCTAGGACACTTGATAGTGAAACGAAACCCTGAGTTCACTCCATGTAACTCGGTGTTTACAAAAAGGATAAATTTCCACGCCAGGTCCGGCCACCCCTTTCGGTTGTGGACTTCCAAAAGGTTCTACAAATTAATACATTTTATAATAATGGTTTGTCCAGTAATCTAACGACCTGCCACAAGGTTAACCAAAACAACAATTTTAAAACATTTATTCAACACAAATACAAAGATCTCTTAACAAAATACTGTGGACATTTGACAAGTTATACTATAATATTACCCTGAGATTTCCAACAAATATACTTATTTGAAAGTTCCATACCAAATAAAACACCGGTCTACATGAAAAACTTATAATATTGGTAATTTAAGCTACATGTCCTATTACAAATAAAATAGTCCCTATTAGAAACTATCAGTTTGGTTTGAAAGATGATTTACACCAAAATCCCAAAACTACAATTCTTCCATGTTACAATTAATTTCCGCAACAGCCCCTATTACAAATGTGAATATCCCACATAGAAATTCAACAATTGGTTTGAAAGCCGAATTACGTATCATATTTGTATGGGGAATATGTTTAAAGCGGACGGAGAATAACCCGATATAACAGAAACACCCATATAGAAGTGGCCATACTAAATAGCTACTAGTACTACCTGTAACAAATAACTGAGAGTTTGTTTGTTTGTTTTGTTGAACGACACCACTAGAAAACATTGATTTATTAATCATCGGATATTGAATGTCAAACATTTGGTTATTTTGACATTTAGTCTTATAGAGGAAATCTGCTACATTTTTCCATTTGTAGCAAGGGTTCTTTCATATGCATGCACCATTCCACATATACCACTCGTGGTGCACTGGCTTTAACGAGAAATAGCCTACTGGGCCCACCGACGGGGATCGATCCTAGACCGAACGGGCATCAAGCGAACGCTTTACCACTGGGCTAACGAAAAAGAAGTTTGTTTTATTTAGATACACCACTAGAGCACATTGATTAATTAATAATCGGCTATTGGATGTTAAACATTTGGTAATTCTGACTTGTAGTCAACAGAGGAACCGGCCTCGGTGGCGTAGTGGTTACTCCATCGGTCTAAATGCTGGTAGGTACTGGGTTCGGATCCCAGTCGAGGCATGGGATTTTTAATCCAGATACCGACTCCAAACCCCGAGTGAGTGCTCCACAAGGCTCAATGGGTAGGTGTAAACCACTTGCACCGACCAGTGATCCATAACTGGTTCAACAAAGGTCATGGTTTGTGCTATCCTGCCTGTGGGAAGCGCAAATAAAAGATCCCTTGCTGCTAATCGGAAAGAGTAGCCCATGTAGTGGCGACAGCGGGTTTCCTCTCAAAATCTGTGTGGTCCTTGACCATATGTCTGACGCCATATAACCGTAAATAAAATGTGTTGAGTGCGTCGTTAAATAAAACATTTCTTTCTTTCAACAGAGGAAACCAGCTACATTTTTTCTAATATATATATATATATATATATATATATATATATTGGGTAATGTATTTAACATGTTATGTATTCACATAAAAAAATATATTTTTTTAAAATTTTCAAAAAACATATTTTTTTCCCTTCTTTTTTTAATTTTTATATCAAGCTAAACTGAAATTAATGTGAAAAAAAGCTCAACTATTAAGCTAAATCTCCCCAACCCTTGATATACTTCCTGAATCCGCCCTTTTAACTCAAGGCTAGTATTTAGTGTGTGACATAATTATATGGTTATTTATATATTTTGTAGAAATATTTTATTTAATGACACGACTAGAGCACATTTATTTATTAATCATCGGCTCGTGTATGTCAAATATTTGATAATTCTGACAGGTAGTCTTCAGAGGAAACCCGCTACATTTTTTGCTTCATTAGCTTTCTGCATGAAAATATGACGATACGTAATAATAACAAAACAGACCATAAGTTCTCTTAGTAGTTATATGTGGTTATGTTTGAATGTTTTGACACTGCATTCCATATGCTTTGACATATTTTAAAGAGCAATTCTCTTACTATCATCTATTTAATAATAATAATAATAATAATAATAAATATAAAAAGTCCAGGATTTTCAGAAGAAAAAAAAAAAAGAGAACGAATCCACCGAGGGGGTTCGATCGTTCGATCCAAGTACCTCGGGCGAGTGCTCTAGTAGATAACGACTGAGCTAGATCTCGCATCTTGTATATATATATAGTTTAGAGAGAGAGAGAGAGAGAGAGAGAGAGAGAGAGAGAGAGAGAGAGAGAGAGAGAGAAGAGAGAGAGAGAGAGAGAGAGAGAGAGAGAAAGCGAGGGGATGGGAGAGGGTGCGTGCGTGTGTGTGTGCCTCAGCCGCCAATGAAGCAGAAACATATATGTACTTTCCCATAGACAAGAGTGTTGGAGCAACAAAAAATCCCCGAGTTCACAGAGGGCGATCGATCTTGTGAACCGTGACACCTCAAGAGAGCGCTAGATGCCAAATTAGCTAAATCTCGGCCCTTTTTTTATTTTAAAACGCAATGCATTATTTATAAAGATATCTTAAAAGCGTGCGCGACAGAAGTAACTCGGCTGGAAGACATTTGAATTATTCAAGTACGGACGAAGGAAGAAATGTTCTTTTTGACTTGGCTATAGATACGCACTCAGCACAGTATTCTTCTACGCCTATATAATGGCGTCGGATTATAGTTAAAGACAACACAGATAATGAGTGATTTTAAGGGGGGTTTTTGGTTGTTTTTTTACATGCATCATCCTCAGACAGAACAGTACATATCACGACCAGTTGTGGAGGACTGACTGTCAGAATGAGAATTTACAACCTAATGGGTCCACTGACAGGGGTCGATCCTTGATCCTAGATCGATCGCGAATCATTCAAGCGCTTAAATACCACTGGATTACATCCCGCCCCCATGCATGATAAAATGTCACTGCGGTAACTCTGCTGTAAGGCATATGAATTATTAACGAAGACAGCAGTTTGTGGTAATTTTTATAGCGATAGGCTACTTAGGTTTAAACTCCAGGCATGGCGGAAGCAAGTAAAGATTGGGGGTGGGAAGCTGACTGGGATTGAGGGCGCAAAGCAAAGTTTCTACGCGGTTCAGATGGCATGCTCCCTCGAAAAATTGTGAAAACTAGATGTCTTGAAATCAATTTACTACCGATGTTTTTTATTCAGAATTATTGCTGAACGCGTTGTCTGGTATCTTTTATTTCTAGGAGCGGGGTTATTTTGACTTTTGATACCCTGTACCATCTCAAATTATAGGCTACCTTTTCTCGTGTGAAAAAAAAGAAGAAAGATAGGGCCTATATATATTTCAACTTCCCACGGTTGACCTACTTAACAAGGAGACTAAAGGTTAAATGTGTTTTATTCAACGATACCCCATAGACAAAATTGATTTGTTAATTACCGGCTATTGGATACAAACGATTTTGAAGAAAACCTTTTGCATTGTTTTACCATTAATAGCAAGATATATTTTATATTCACTTTCCAACAAGTCGTGGGGCACTGATTGGGACAGGAAAAGCTCAATCAGAAAATGTGTCCATCTACAGGCCGTCCCATCCTTCTACAAAAAAAATTTTGTTAATAATTTCAATTTCGTTTGACGTGAGAAGAAAAGATAAAGTGTTTTAGAACTAAAAAAAAAAATAATAAAAAAAAAAAAAACCCCCCCCCCCCCAAAACAAAAACCCAAACAAAAAAACAAAACAAAAACAAAAAAACACCTATTCTTGTGTGCAAGTTACTAAACAATTGGCTCAGAAATAACTTGTACATATGTACAGACTAGAGTACATTTTAATTACGGTTGATAGTGTCCTTTTTAAATGTTGCATACCCTCTCTTAATAAGGGAGGCATCCTTTTTAAAAGGGACATACCCTAGTTTCATCCCGTGAAAATCAACACTAAGTTTAGTTAATCTACAAACCTGTAACACATTTGGATAAAGTTACAATTGAGTGAAACATGAGCCTGTGACTTTGAAATGGCGAAATACCTTCTAAAAATAGACTAAAGCTCGACTCCATAACTGTTACTTCTCAGATGCATGTGTGTTTTAAGAAAAATGAGAAATGCATTTTGTGATATAAAAAACACCAGGATTACCAAAAACACTTCGAGTGTACGGAAATTGATAATCTAAACCATAAAATCTAAGTAAAGTATGATTGCAGTTATCAAAAACGGCTATAATAGTTTAAAAATATGCTTTAGTGTTTAAAAACTAGGGTATGTCCCTCTAAAACAAGTCTGAATCCAGAAGCGGATCCAGGAAATATTTTGCGGGGTGGGGACTAACGGGAAAAGGACATATGGGCCAGCTCGTCAAGAGGGCATCTCAGTGGAATGGAATGGAAAATGGTTTAACGTACACATTCAGAGCAAGCTGTTGTAGCGCACGTCTGTCCTGGGCACAAGTACTGGCCTCAGCCGGTTTCTCCGTCCAGGACAGGAAAGGGTTGGGGTGGGTGAAGGAGGGACCACTTGCACTGGCAGGTGCAAGAGAGCACCAGCAGTCCAACCGTATGGGCTACTTGAATATTTATAGGGGTGGCGGATCACCTACTGGAACATATGGACAAACTCGTCAGAAGGGCATCTCAATGAAAAAAAGAGAAAAAAAGAGAGGAAAAGATGGGCTACTTGAATATTTATAGAGGGGACGGATCACCTACTGGGACATACGGAGCAACTCGTCAAAAGGGCATCTCAGTGTGTGTGTGGGGGGGGGGGGGGGATAAAAGGGGGAAAAAAAGAGGTACTTGAATATTTATATGGGTGACGGATCACCTATACTGGGATCTAGTCCCTCTCTTAGATACGCCAGCTTTTCTGGCAACTTGGAATTGACTTGATTGTTTAATGTCAAAATATGTGTAAAAACTAGCTTATCATGAACATGTTAGCTTCATCGAATAATCTTCCATGTGTTCACGGAGGTTAACCTTTATCAAACGTATAGAGTTTTGTTTGCATATTTTCAACGACGCATAAAATTGTAATTATTTACCATAGAGCTCTGACATTTCGTATGTAGACTAAATCAACAATGATCAATACAAATGCATGGGCAGATCCAAAATTATGTACAACTGCAGGGGCGGATTCATTATTTATTTTTTTAATGGAGGATCACAAAATTTTAAAAAGGGCAATTTGAGTTTGTTGAAGGCGAATGAGCCGAGTGAGATCTGTAGAGGGTTGTTGTTGTTTTCGTTTTTTGTGTTTTGTTGTGTGTTGTTTTGTTGTTGTTTGGGGGGGGGGGGGGGGGGCGAGCGAAATTTATCGGGAGAGAGGATGTCGGATCATCCTTCCGCTGAAAATATATTGAAAAAGGAGAAAATTTGCTTCAGCAGGGGGATTCGAGCCTAGACTCCCTTCTATACAGGGTAATCAATCCAATATTTGATTTGGTTAAAAAAAAAAAAACATTCCGGGCTGGACGTAGCTTAGTAGTGCAGCATTCGCCTGATGCGCGATCGATCTAGGATCGATTCCCGTCGGTGGGCCCATTTCTTGTCCCAGCCAGTGCTCCACAACTGGTGTAACAAAGGCCGTCTGTGGGATGGTACATATAAAAGATTCATTGCTTATAATCGAAAAGAGTAGCTCATGAAGTGGCAACAGCGGATTTCCTCTCTCAATATATGTGTGGTCCTTAACCATATGTCCGACGTCATATAACCGTCGTTAAATAAAATATTTTCTTCTATAATTGTTCATTAGCGAGCACAGTAATAAAGCGTTCGCCTGATGCGCTGTTGGTATGTCTGTATTAGGATAGATCCCCGTCGGTGGACCCATTGAAAGTTTGTTTCATCACTAGGGCACATTAATTTATTAATCATCGGCTATTGCATGATGTCAAAGATAATACATCTGGTAATTCTGACATGTAGTCTTCAGAGGAAACTCGCTACATTTTTTTCAAACTCAATCAGAGAATTGGTCCACTCAGGAGGTTCGATCCTATGATCCAGTAATCACCATAGGTGAGCGCTCTACCAACTAAGCCAGATCTCGCCTACGGTTTGTTTTGTTTAATGACACCACTAACGCACATTGATTTATTAAGATTCATCGGTTAAATTGGATGTCAAACATTTTGGTAATTCTGACATATAGTCTTAGAGAGAAAACCCGCTAAAAAAAATTTACATTAGTACCAAGGGATATTTTACAAGCACTGTCTGACAGACAGGAGAGCACATACCACGACCTTTGATATACCAGTTGTGGAGCAGTGACTGGAACGAGAAATAGCCCAATGGGCCCAACCGCCGGGGATCGATCCAAGACCGACCATGCATCAAGCGAGCGCTTTACCACTGGGCTACACCCCATCCCCGGTGATCATATTGAGAAATTATATTTCTAGTGATCACAAATAGGGTCATGTTTCACATGGTATATTACACATGTATACACGTATATACGCGCGCATACGCGCGCATACGCGCGCACGGTACACACATATACACAATAAGTCACACACAATTAAACACCTCAACACAAAAGTCTATAATTTAAACATAATTTTTTATGACAAAAAAGTATACTTCCCTATATTGTGTGACACCCAATAGCCGATGTGTATTTTTGTGCTGGGGGTGTCATTAAACATTCATTCATTCATTCATTCATTCCCCATATTGTGGGAGGTAATGAGCACCAAAACCTCTAGCTGTAAGTTTAACCCACCCCAAGTCAACTTTAAAATTAAACCAAAATTATTCATTGTAACTACTGAATAAACACTTTTAAATTTAGCCTAAAATAGTTTTTAATTGTCTGTAATAATATTTTTAATACGATTATGACAAAATTTCAAAACATTTGATGAAAGTAATGGACTGTGTACGAAGTATAAACGATCATGTGAAACCAGTCTATTTCGTTTCCAGAAACCGGTTCTGTTTGTTGATGAACATTTTAGTCTTGCATGCGTAACCAGTCTAAGGCAGGCGAAGATGGCGGCGAGTTGTTGTGGTGTTAAAAGGCAGAAACTAAACAACTCAATGCCTGCGGTTTGCTGCAACGGGTCGAGTGTCCATTCCAACTATCACAAGAATGGATACACTGTCGCTGTTGCCGATATGTGCTTTTTTTGTTTTGACGTTCTTCACAGCCACTTGTATAGTTACGAACAACCCAAGTCCCCTATTTTTACTAACGAATCATTGTGAGTATGGTCCACCGTATCTTCAATATTTTGCTCATTGTTGTCAAGAGTATTGTTCGGGAAATACACAAACTTACAAGGTTGACGCAGTTATTAAAGTTCATCACATGCGCACTCACAGTATTTATATTTATGTTATAATATTTCGTGTTTTGTGAGTTGCACTTCATTATTCTGCATGCCAATTGGATGAGTCTATTATTTGTGTCAGGGATGACAGCACAGTATATGATTAAATACAAATCTGAATTTTTTATAATACTGCTTACATCCTCATTATAAGATTTCCCACCTTATTAAATATTGATTACTGATGTTTAGATTATTGTAGACTATTATTATTAATAAACATCAATAGACAATTTCAGCCAATTTAGGCGTGGTAGTGTGAAGGGAACAAAAATGTCAATATTGATGCATGTTACAATGATGTTCTCGGATTTCCACCAGCGTTTTCTATGATCAAATCCATATTATTATGGAAACTGGTCACTCCTTTAGTCATATAATTCTGCTATTTTGCTGAGGTTAACTTAATTATTCCATCCCCCATCTTTTTGGTATAACAAACAGGTTTCTTTATTCTGTAAGTTGGTAGTTAAATATAGTTGTGAGGTCATTTGTTGCTAGCCCTACTCAGCTATGAATGACCTACATGTATGAGTTTGTCTGTTTTAGGATATTCACCTGTTGACCTTTTGGACACCACAGGGTTTAACCGGTGGTCACTGCTGTGTTCCTTTGTTAGCTACATATATATACTACTCCATGTTGTTTGTTTTTGTTCCGTTATCACAGACTATGGTTACATTTCAAGTAAACATATATGTGATACACATATAATATTAAACAAAAGGGATAAGGAATAAAATTGTAAATTCACACCTATAATACTGCTGTGAGTGTGTGTATATATATACTGGTCAGTTTATCATTGTGGGGGGGGGGGGTACTTTTATTTTTATAAATATTTCTTAAAACTACATTTACTACATTACTAAAATGTTCTAGAGCAATACAATTTTATTTATTTTAGCAGTTGTGCAAAACTTATTTTTTTTAATGTATTATCTTAAATTTAATGAAACAATATATATATGTAACGCTGATTCATAGTCACTTTATATACCTTAGGTCATTTTTATTTACTAGCCCAACATTGAATATCACTAACCATGGGTGTGGGACTACCATAATCTAGAAGCCCTGATATAGACAGTGAATCGACCATATAATAATTAAAAATATATATATATATATATTTTTACTTTATTTTGACAGTTATTTCCATTTTACCTGACCAGAGCCTTATTTAGTATTTACTACCAACTGCCAACTTATAGGGTTGTTGGTTGTCACTTAAGTCAATCATATAGCAATGCCCAGGGACCAATTTCACAAAACAATGTAAGCCTAGTTTTGCATGTAACCATACATTTACGACTAAACCACATTTCTTATTACTGTTAAAATACAATAGATACAGTTAGAAGTAGACATACTTAGTATTTCATTTTCTTTTGTCCGTAAAATTGTCTATCTTGAAGTAATTTTCTGTGTGAAATAAATGACTTGGTTTATCAAATCAAAACAAAATCTAGAAAAAAGCCAGTTGCAGGTGGTTGTTTGCATCTTATAGATTTAATGTTATTTTGTCAAATACACATTACAATTTTTACCGGCCTCGGTGGCGTCGTGGTAGGCCATCGGTCTACAGGCTGGTAGGTACTGGGTTCGAATCCCAGTCGAGGCATGGGATTTTTAATCCAGATACCGACTCCAAACCCTGAGTGAGTGCTCCGCAAGGCTCATGGGGTAGGTGTAAACCACTTAACCGACCAGTGATCCATAACTGGTTCAACAAAGGCCATGGTTTGTGCTATCCTGCCCGTGGGAAGCGCAAATAAAAGATCCCTTGCTCCTAATCAGAAGAGTAGCTCATGTAGTGGCGACAGCGGGTTTCCTCTCAAAATCTATGTGGTCCTTAACCATATGTCTGACGCCATATAATCGTAAATAAAATGTGTTGAGTGCGTCGTTAAATAAAACATTTCTTTCTTTCTTTCATTACAATTTTTGTTATGGTACAATATGACTTTCAGTTATGGCATGAAATGATCACGGTATGAGATTACTAGGCTACAAAATGACTTTTTGCAATGGTACGAGATAACCAGGGTACAAAATGACCAAATTAGGTATACAATGACTGCGGTATGAAATGACCATAGTGTGAAGTGACTAGCAACCATAAAGCCTAGCATGGCCTGTTAAAAAGTTCCTACTGTATACAAGAAGTTTGTTTTGTTTAACAACACCACTAGAGCACATTTGTTTATTACTGGGTAATCATCTGCTATTGGATGTCAAACATTTGGTAATTTTGACATATATAGTCAGGGCCAGCTCTGGGTAATCAGAAAATTTTGCCAAATCATCTTTAAAATGCAAAATCTATAGCTATTTTTCAACAAAATATTAAGTATTATACACATTTCCCCCCCCCCCCCCCCCCGCATGTGTTCTTAAAATGTGCAGTTGGCGAATTTGGCGAGTACCAGAGCTAGCCCTGATAGTTTTAGAGAGGAAACCTGAGCTATATTTGTCCATTAGTAGCAAGGGATCTTTTATATGCACCATCTCACAAACAAGATAGCACATACCATGACCTTTGATATACCAGTCATGGTGTACAGATTGGAACAAGAAATAACCCAATGGGCCTACCCAGGGCTAATTCTGGCACTCGCCAAATTCATCAATTGCGAATTTTGAAAGTAGTTGGCGAAGTTTATTTTAATTTGGGCGAACTAATTTCATATAAAAATTAAAAGATTTTAGAAGTAAATTTCTGCAATTTTTGAAGTTTAATACACAATTTGGCGAAACATTTCACTCACCCAGAGCTAGCCCTGCCACCGACGGGGATCAATCCCAAACCGACTGTGCATCGGGCGGATTCTTTACCACAGGGCTGTGTCCAGCTACCCCCTTTAAATAAAGAAAATGAAATAACCATGTTGTGAACAGGTTGGAGAACAGCTGCGAAACCTTGATAGCTTTGAAAATAACCCCCAAAATTTAAAGGATGCCCATGGTCCTAAAATAAGGGGGTGACATTTAGCTCACTTGTGAGGCTCAGTTAGTCACCCGTAATGGACTAAGGTTTTTCTCCCATTCCGACCAGTGCCCCACCAACTGGTACATCAAAGGTTGTGGTTTTACCATAGTTTGACGTCCAATAGCTGTTGTATTTTTCGTGCTGGGGTGTCATTAAACGTCTGTTCTATTCAAAGGCTGTGGTATGTACAGTCCTATCTATGGGAAAGTGCATATATAACGTATCCCTTGCTGCTTCATCAGTAGGAGTATTTTATTTGGTGGCAGTGTGTTTAAAAGGTGTTTATGTTAAATAAATCTTCTATTGCATTTCCTGGCCAGGGCAAGATGTAGACCAGTGGTAAAGTGTATGCTTGATGTGCAGTTAGAATTGATCCCCATTGGTGGGCCAGTTTGGCTATTTCTCTTTCTAACCAGTGCACCATGACTGGTATACCAAAGGCTGTGGTAATTAATAGAAGGATTTTGTGCTTGTTTAAATCCAAAATTTTGTGTCAGACGGTACCATTTTTTTAATGGGGGTTATATCTGTGAAAATGTCCTTCACACGTGAATTTGAAAGGAGAGTCTGGCAACCTTGAGCCATATCACTATTGTTTTACACTGTGCCGCCCCTGACAAGCATAAGATTAGGTGATGGAATCCCAAAATATCTATATTTAACAGGGCTTCTAGATTATGGTAGCCCCACTCCCATGGCTAGTGATATTCAATGTTGGGCTAGTAAATAACTACTATCGAAATGCCCGATGGCTAGTGATAAAAAAAGTTGCATTTAAGTCTTATTTTGTAAATATGAATATCCAAATCGAAGGGTTTTTAAACTCTATCTCCCTCTTTAGGTGACATATATCTGATTATTATTAGTAGTAAAATTGTATGGGCTAGTGAATTTTTAATCATGGCTGGTAAATTTTTAAAATCAATGATTCCCATGGCTAGTGGATTTTTATAAAAAATTCTAGAAGCCCTGTATTTAATAATTTTTAGCATAAATGAAATTCCTAAATTTAATGCTTCGTTAATGATATTCCCAACGAAAAACAGGTACCCAAACATGCGTTCCGTTGAAATTTCATGTGTCATATTCAGACGTTTTTTTGAGAATGCTATCGTGCCACACATATTTACTCGTTTTCAGACAATATTGTTGTTATTTTGTGGTGAACACCAATAAACACACACAAACTATTAATACAGGGCTAGCTCTGCGTTAGCAGAAAATTTCGCCAAATTATCTGTGAAAATTGAAAAAAACAGTTATTTTGTATCAAAATATCAATTATTACATATTTTTTTCCCGCCAAATTAAAATAAAATTCGCCAATTGTTTTTGAAATTTGCGAATTTGGCGAGTGCCAGAGCTAGCCCTGTAATGCGAACACTCCAGGTGATAACTCTGGTAATAAGAATCGCCATCTATTAAGTATTTACATCCTCAGGAGGGATAGGGGTTTGGGCATTATGTACAAAGAGAATACTGCGGGAGCAGGGGGGTGGGTCGCTTATAGACAATATCTGCTAAGCTCTTAATTGTATCCAGTGTACTTTTCAGTGTGAAAGAAGGATGTACACCCACAGAGTCTTGTGGTGTTAATAAACATGCAAAAGATGTACATGGGGGGGGTGGGGGGTGGAGAAGCAGCAATATTTCACTAAAACTTCTGTTCTGTTCACAGGTCACCGTCAGTTATGCAAAATCCATTATTCATTCTGAAAGTCACTTTAAAAAAAATTTAATATGCATTTTGAATTTCATGTGAATCGACTTCCAGTTACCTAGGGGCTGGGTGTAGATCAATGGTACAGAGCTTGCTTGCTGTGTGGTCGGTCTGGGATCGATCCCTATCAGTGGGCCCACAGGGCTATTTCTCATTCCAGCCTGTGCACGACTGGTATATCAAATGTCATGGTATGTGCTATCCTGTCTGTGGGATGGTGCATATAAAAGATCCATTGCTGCTAATCGAAAAGAGTAGCCCATGAAGTGGCAACAGTGGGTTTTCTCTCAATATCTGTGTGGGCCGTAACCATATGTCCGATGCCATATAACTGTAAAAAAAAATGTGTTGAGTGCGTCATTAAATAAAACATTTCCTTTCCTTTCTGATTACCTAAGATCTTGAAATATTGTCCCCTGAGAAATTCACAGATTTTGTGCCCGGGTTTCTGGATTATGGTAGCCCCACTCCCATGGCTAGTGATATTCAATGTTGGGCTAGTAAGTAACTAACTACCATTGCCATGCCCGACGGCTAGTGATTTGTTTTTGGGTCAAATGTTGCAGTTAAGTCTATTTAAGCCCTGTGTGCATCCATATTTTATGAATGGCTCCTTACTAGCTAAAACCTAAAAAAAAACTTAGTATATTTTGATATAACTGTTGTTTAGCTTAGTTTAGTAACTGGTTTAACATGTCCATATACCACTAGGGTTTCGAACACGCCTATCCCGAGTCTGGCCTCCGATAGGATCGGGGGTCTGACTCGGGACAGGGATAGTATAACTGTTGTAACACAATCATGCTTTTCTTTCAGTCCTTTGTTTGTGACATGGAAAATCGGCCGGGACCGTCGTTTGAGAGGCTGCATTGGAACTTTCTCTGCAACCAGCCTACACGGAGGCCTTCGGGAGTATGCAGTGACCAGGTGAAGATTCCATCTCTTCAGTTTGTTTTTTAACAAAATAACAGGATTGATGCATTTTGTTTCCCAGTACTGTCAAGGAAAATTGGTAAACTTTATGAATTTTGTTTTCCAGTGCTGTCAAGGAAATTAGTAAAAATTATTAGTTTAGTTTTTGTAATGATGACCAGGAAATTATTTAAATTGTATTTAGTTTTCAAATGCTGTCAATTAAAATTAGTAAAATTGACAAACACATTTTCAAGTACTGTAAATTTAGTTTTTCCAGTGCTGTCAAGGAAAGGAAAAATGAGTAAACTTAAAAAAAAATGTTTTCCAGTGCTATCAAGGAAAAATGATTAAACTTCATGAATTTTGTTTTCCAGTGCTGTCAAAGACAGTCGGTTCAGTCCGATTTTAAAGGAAGAGTTCCACAAACTGCACTGCTCCGTCTCCATCTTAACCCATTTCGAAGAAGCAGGTGACTGCATGGACTGGGAGGTACTCATTTAAATCATAAACTTGTTAATTACCTGCACCCATGACAGGTATTCCGACACCATATAACTATAAATAAAATGTGTTGAGTGTGTCGTTAAATAAAACATTTCCATGACAGGTGTGTACTACAACAGCTTGCTCTGATTGTGCATGTTAAGCCCTATGACCTGACCTGACATGACCTAATTACAGTTATTAGTTGCACCGAGTAACAGGGCTTGAAATAGGACATAAAATAATGGCCAGCTGTTATTATTATTATTATTATTAAGAGAAATATGGCTTTCTAAGAAAAAATTCTAATTCAACACATTTGTAAGAACGAATCTGATTGGATCGCTGCTAAATATTTCAGGTGGTAAAATCACTGATATACCGGTCACAAATTTTCTGGCAGGTTAAGCGAAGAACAGGGTTGTTTTGTAATGACGTCATAAATACAATTTTTGTAGCGTTCATATTATGTACACAAATAGTTAAATACTGTTTTAGTTTTTATGTCAGAAATGAACATCATATTCTTTATTAGCTGTTATCTAATCATGATAGCAGATTAAATATGTCAAATTACACATCTGTGTTCGAGCCACTAACTGTCCGACCACCCATCGTCTGTTAATGGGCTGCCTAATGACATCACCAGCTGGTGACGTTTATAGGCTTATTCTTACTACAAATGTGACAATTTCCTATTTAAAATCAACCAGCAAACAGTTTTATTAGAATAGGGATAACCCTACTGTGTTTTCCGATTTGCGTATGTATATCGGTGGTTTTACAGTAGCAAATTTACCGTTTTATTGGCTCCACTAACGCGTTGCCAATAAAACTAAAGTAACAGTATGGTTATCCCCTAAATATAGCCTTGCAATAAAACAGCACAGATTGAGGGAAGAATTTTCTTTTTCTTTTTTAAATTAGGCTGGGTTTCTGCCAGAGGGTAAAACAGGTATGGTGCCATATCCAATTTGTTGGGGTTTTTTGTTGGTTTTTAAAGTTAACCTTTTGACAAAATTAATTACTCTTATCATTATTGTATGATTTCCTTAACCCTAACACTAAACTTAACCCATTTTCTTTCTGAGGGAGGCCCCTCATACCTCCTGTTGACTGGTTGCATTTAATTCCATAGTGCCAAACCTAAAAATTTCTTTCTGGCAGAAACACTTGTATGTGCTGTCCTGCCACTGAAAAAGATCTGTACTATAATAGGTAGGAAGTGAGTAATCTACAAGTATGTGGCTGCAGTTGGTTTTCTCTTATACTCCAGACCAAGTGTTGAAAAACTAGTATTCCTTTTATTCCTCTGAGATGGGGGCAGGACGCAGCCCAGTGTTACAGCGCTCGCTCGATGCGTGGCCGGTCTAGGATCGATCCCTGTCAGTGGGCCCATCGGACTATTTCTTGCTCCAGCCAGTGCACCATGACTGGTATATCAATTGTCATGGTTTATGCTATCCTGTGTATGGCATGGTGCATATAAAAGATCCCTTGCCGCTAATCAAAAATAGTAGCGACAGAGGGTTTCCTCTCTCATCTGTGTGGTCCTTAACCATATGTCTGACGCCATATAACCGTAAATAAAATGTGTTGAGTGCATCGTTAAATAAAACATTTCATTCCTTCCTCAGAGATGTTTTGAGAGCATTATGGAATTAAAATATAACAGAATCACAAGCTAAATAGCAGCTGAGTTTTTAAAAAGTATGACGACCGGCCTCAGTGGCGTCGTGATTAAGCCATCCGTTTATAGGCTGGTAGGTACTGGGTTCGGATCCCAGTTGAGGCATGGGATTTTTAATCCAGATACCGACTCCAAACCCTGAGTGAGTGCTCCGCAAGGCTCGATGGGTAAACCACTTGCACAGACCAGTGATCCATAACTGGTGCAACAAATGCCATGGTTTGTGCTATCCTGCCTGTGGGAAGTGCAAATAAAAGATCCCTTGCTGCTAATCAGAAAGAGTAGCCCATGTAGTGGTGACAGCAGGTTTCCTCTCAAAATCTGTGTGGTCCTTAACCATATGTCTGATGCCATATAACCGTAAATAAAATGTGTTGAGTGTGTCGTTAAATAAAACATTTCTTTCTTTCTTTAAAAGTATGTTTTTTAGATGATTTAGCCTGTTGGGTCTTACAATGGATTGCTTTTTGGGTTCATTTCTAAAACCTCAGGCATTTCACAAGCTGTAATTTTGAGCCCTGCAGTAGCAACAAATATTAAATCCTTGTTTAATTAAAGTAGTAGTAGTATTCTTAGTTCTATAACAATAAAACTAGTTTAAATTTAAAAGAATTAAAGTTTTTGATAGCATTAGATAAGATTTAAATTTTAGTTTGCAGTTGAAGAGAAATTATTTAATGTTTTAAGAATTTATTACAATCAGGATTTGCTCTTGGTTGCAACATAACATTAACAAATTTCAAATTAAATTAGTTTTAAGAATTTTTTTAAAACTCATTATCTGCACTTGATAGTGATGAAATATATTTAAGTGGAAGGACGACAATTTAGGTTTTAACCTGTTATAGTTATTCTTAGAATGCTCAACTTGACATGTCTTTCACTTCAGGTGGGCATTCATGGCATTAGGATAGAGTTTGTGAATGAAAAAGGTCACAAAAAAACTGCCACATATCTCCCAGAAGTGGCAGTAGAACAAGGTAAGCTAAGTGCTCTCAAGACAAAGAAGGAATTTAATAACAAACTCATCACTGGTTTGGACATTTGGATTTCTTATTGTAGTTGATTCTGTACCTAGAAGTTTTTTAAACAAAATCTACAATTATTTTAATTAATAACATTGTAAAATTATATGATTTCCAGTTTTTAAAAAAAAACAGGCAATTAAATGGACATGGGGGGGGGGGGGGAATCCGAAATTTGTGGACTGTTTCTGAAAAGGTTTTTTGGCACATTTAGAACAATTTAGGTTTTTTTTCTTCTATTTATGGCTTATTAAAAACTGTAAAATTTTCTTTTCAGGTTGGGATCGTATTCAAACGATAGACTCACTTCTGCACAAAGGAGGTTTTAAGGGACCCATAACTCACGAAGTGAGAAAAAGTATACGACTAACACGATATCGTAGTGAAAAAATTACTGTTAGTTATCATGATTACCAGGCAGAGAAACTGAGCAAGCAGCGTGCATGATGACAAGTGTACAGTCCAACATGGCAGCCAATCATCTTTGTTGATTTGTCACAGGCAGAGGTCAGTCCATCTCACTGGCAGGGGGTGTCAGGTTGTCCTGAACCATACACTCGGTCACGTGAGATGGGCCACACTCTATTTTATATATTGCAGGGATTTACATCATCAAACCATTTGTGCCCAATTTTTTCATTCTTATTATTGCTGTCATTTCTTTATGTTTTTTGCACATTTTTTTTTTTAGATTGCCTCTCTAAAAACAAAACGGCTTAACTCACAACTCAGTTTTATGTTTTGTGGGTAAATGGACTGTCCTGAGTTTGCATCCATTGTAACACGTTATTGACTAACAGCGTTTTCTAACAACTAAGATTACGTATTAAATACATTAAATGTCAGTGTGTGTATATTCAAAGTCTGTCTTGTCGTCGTAATGTTTGTAGTGGCCCAAAACTACATTTTACCATCAAATAATTTTGTACATACAAATGTGGAGAAGTAAAATGAGGTAATACAGACATTGGGACAATAAGAAAGACATTTGATATACAAAAACTGATATTCTAACCAATAATCTGTATTCAAGATGAATGTATATTTGTTACAAATGATTTATTATTTGGAAATATGTTACAATGGTTGTAAACTCAGGATCGTCCCTTTAAGCTAGTAACACACATCTCTGTAAATGGTCCATTTATCGAACTGTATCCAGCAATGTTTAACAGAGATTGGCCCACATGCCGACTAGGTTTTGTTTTGTTTCATATGAGTTTGGACACTGTTAAAAATGCTTCACGGACCTTTAAAAGTGTCCTATAAATGAACCATTATACAGAGCGATATGTGTTTAGTGTTAGCCCTGTTTATAATTCTGTTCCAACTATGACAAATACAAATAAAACTTTCTAAGCAGCATTTAAGGTACAATGTATCCCATAATTTTTGTCAAACTAGGCCACCTTTACGTATTTGACTATTTTTATATTTCAGACATTTGAGTTACGTATTTAAGTTGTGGTTTGGTTTGGGGTTGTTTTTGGAGGGTTTTTTTGTTTTGTTTTATTTTTGTTCTTGGTTTGTTTGTTTTTTGTTTTTCTTTGTAGCGCATAGTTTAGAAAAATTAAATTTTTAACTAAATCTGAAAAATGTTTTACAACTTTAATGCTAAACATATATGTAAAAAATAAAATAAAACTGGGTCATTGTGACATATGTGTATCATAGTTTGTTAATTTTAAGTTTATTTATTGTTGACGAGAGACCAATGTGCACAAGTGTTTGAATCCTTTTGTTTTTCATTTTTTGGGGGGTTAGTATTATATACCGCTAGAATGAAAGGGTTACCTCAGGTTGGGGATCTTTTACTCTTTAGGCACATGTGACGGCTTCAGAATATATTTATGGGATGGATAAATTATATGAAATTACATTTTAGGGATACAAGAAGGGTACTGAATATTGATGGAGAAGAGAGGCATTTGTGAATTTTGGGGGTCTTTTCGCTTTTTAGGGATAAAATATGGAGTTACATTGAAATTAAGGACCTTTTGCATTGTAGGAATATGTTTTTAGTGACATGGATGGGGATGAATATAGATGGAAGGGGAGGGGTTATGTGGGGTTAGGGATCATGTATTGGGAGGCATGGATGGGGGTTGAATATAGATGGAACGGGAGAGTTGTGTTGTCTTAAAGATCATGTATTTTGAGTGGGAGGAGGGGAATGGATGGGGAATGGATATAGACATAATGGAGGATAGACTACACAAGATTAGAATCATCACGTTTTAGTGATATGTTGGATTTACAGCCGAGTTTCACAGCATTTATTTGTTAGAGACGTGAACTCAAGAGACTTCAGGGGTGTGTAGTTTGTGAGGAGTATACCATGGATTGTGTGTTAGATGTACGTGGATTGAAGGGAACATTTAGGATTTAGAGACATGAACTTGAGATATTTTAGGTGTCATGGTTTGTGAGGAGCATACCATGGATTGTGTGTTAGATGTACATGGATTGAAGAGGTCATTTAGGTTTTAAAAACATGGGTTGAGTTAGGATCATTTTCTATTTATACTTTTCTTTATAGCCTCATATAGGCTAGTTTTTTGGGAACAGACTGGGCTTTTGAGTGATTGTTATCTACAAGGATTTTTTTCCGGATAACATAATAATAAGGATGTTAATAACAGTTTTCCTTTTTAAAATAAAAACATCAGGTTTTACGTTTAGTGACATGATTGTTGTGTGTTTGATAAATGTTTCTGTTTTTTCATTTGTTTTGAATTTTTATTGTTGTTCTTTTTTCCGGTTAAGCTCCATTTAAATAGTTTATTAACTTTAATTATTGGAAATACGATTGTTTGTAATGTTAGGTAAACAGTCTGGTGGTCTAGCAGGTAACTATTTAATTGAATACTCTTACCTACTGCTCTCTATGGTTGAAAAATACCATATTTAAAGAGGAACTCCGTGTACATGTACAATGTATTTTGATAAAGACTTGAAAACTGGTTTACAAAAATATATATAATCTGATAACTTCATCTTGTAAATGTTTTGAATAATACATTAAAAATTGTTATATTGTGAGTTTTCTTCCTTTTTTTGACTGGGTGGGGGTTGGGAGAGAAGTAAGCATTTTTCTCATCCACATCAGTTCTACTGTTAATATTTCATTTTTTCAAAGTTAAGAACGGCAAAAAAACTGAAGAAATAATTTTACCCCCAATCCAGTTTGTAGTGACACACCTAAACCTGTTTATAGTTAGTGAACATAGACCAATTATCAGTCTTATATCAAAATACAAGTTGTGACATGTTTGTATTTGTGTGAAATCAAATTTTAAAGTCTACTATATATAAATTAGAATTCAAAATGTGGTACAGGGCTATTCATCAATTACATAATGCTTGTAAACTAAGAGTGAGTATGCATTGTATTGCTTTCCTTCAAAATACTTGTTAAGAAGCATTATAGGGATAAGAGGAAGGTAAAAAATTTGCTGAGTTTGCATTATGTAATTGTTAAATGGTTCCTGTATGAATCCCTAGCAATGATTACTGTTCAAACTGATCTCAAAATACAGTTCACATGTGTCAGCTTGATTTCTTTTCAAATTCAGGTACAAGGTTTTTTTGGTAATAATGTTGGATTCACACAAAAAAGTACCTCTTATTATCAGAGGCAATGTTAAAGAAAATTTCACAAAAAAATACCTTTAATCATCAGAGGCAATATTACAGGAAAGTTAACAAAAAAGTACCTCTTATCATCAGAGGCAATATTAAAGGAAATTTAACAAAAACGTACCTCATTATTATCAGAGGCAATATCACAGGAAATTTCAATAATTCATTTTTGTTTGCAGGCACATAGTTGGGTTCTTTTTAAAACAAACTTTGAAACTAAATTAAATAATAGATCAATCAGAAGATATTTGCAATCCATTTGCTTTTGATTGGTCCATTATTTTGAACGTCATAGTTTCTTGTTGAGACTAGTTTTTTAAAAATGTGACGGTAAACAACTTGTTCACACACATACACACACACACAAACACAAACACATGCATACAACTGGATCTGATATTGGTTGGCAATTTTGTTACATTTGCAATCAAAAATAATTAATTTCATGGGTTTATGCCTGAATTTGAATAGACATCACATCAATGGATAATGATCACCATGTTAAAGTATTTGACTATTTCTGTTTCTGTTGTTGGTGTATATCAGGTCGTGCTGTTCACAAAATCATTCAATGTTAAAGCAGAAGTAAAATTGTTTAATGTCAGATTAAAAAAAATTTATGATGCACATTATTGTGAGAAGATAATGGTACATGTAGTAGCATTTAAAACACAAAATACATTTTCCTCGGCATTAAGTTTTCGTCATTGTGCCAAATCAAGGCATGCTAAAGATGTTTCTTCTGAAATATGATTTCAGGTGAGCAGTCACATGAAGCTTCACATAAAATGTATTTAAAATAAGTTTTTCCATTGGGACTAGTTTTCTTGTTATAGCCAGTGCACTACAACTCAAAGGCTGTGGTATGTGCTGTCCTGTCTGTGAGATGGTGCATATAAAATAATCCCTTGCTACTAATGGAAATATGTACCAGGTTTCCTCTCTCAGAACCATTTGTGACACCCAATAGCTGATGTGTATTTCTGTGCTGGGGTGGCGTTAAACATTCATTCATTCATTCCTCTCTAAGACTATATGTAAACATTACCAAATGTTTGACATTCAATAGCTGGTGATTAATAAATCAATATGCTCTAGTGGTGTCATTAAACAAAACAAGTTTTTTTAACTTTTAATTTTGCTGAGACAGTGTGTTGTTTGAAATGCAAGGCCATATATACATACATATATATATATATATATATATATGTATATATATATAGAAGATATACACAACAATAGAAATATTTGATTCAACTTGATTTTAGACAATGTAGCTCATGAGCTCTGTTTTCAAGTATTTGTAAATTGTGCTGTTTTCTTGTAACTTTTGTCTGGTATTGTTAACGTTTTGATGAACAAGACCAATTTGTTTTGTAACAACAAGCTCCACTTTCTGAATATTTAACACTACAAGTAGTATATTCATTTTATATAAAACTTTTGATTCAGAATTTTTCTTATCTGTCAGTTTGATTTGTTCTCCATTTTTTTTTTTTTAAGTTATAAAAGATAGAGATTAAAAAAATGTATGATTATTTTTAACATCGAAAAAAAAAGAAAGAAGGTAAACGGATGATATAGAATTGAAAAGGAACTGTTTGTTTAATACATTTGACAGGGTGATATAGAATATTTACCATATCATACATTGAAAATAAGCATAAGTTAATATATGGAGTACTTACTCTATGACATATGGGGGAAAAAACATCAGTTAAATACATCTTGACAAGTTGATAATATAAACAATGATATAGAATACCTACCATATCATGTTTGGAAATAAAAGAATAGTTAAGAACATCTGACAAGTTAATATATAATACCTACTGTATTGTACATGGTGAAAAAAGAACACTTAAATACATCTGTTAAGTTGATATAGAATACTTACCATATCAGCATGGGAAAAAAACAACAGAAATGTTAAACACATTTGATATGTTTGACATAGAATACCTATCATATTGTACACTGGAAAAAAGAACACTTAAATACATCCATCAAGCTCATATAGAATTCCTACATGTATTTTAAATGGGGGGAAAATAACAAATACATTTGATATTGAATACCTATCATATCATACAAGGGAAAAAAACCCCTAATTAAATACATCTGATAATTTGATATAGAATACCAACCATAGTGTACAATGGGAAAAAATAAATACATCTGACAGATATAGAATACCTACCATAGTGTATAAGGGGAAAAAACCCCAATAAAATACATCTTGACAGTTAGATATAGAATACCTACCGTATTATACATGGAGAGAATTACACACTAGAAACCTCATTGGACATCTGAGGGACCAAGTGATAATATCTATGCAAATGATCTCTGTCTGTGCTTGTCATTACCATGTTGAATGTGTGAGTTGTTCAAACTGTCAAAACTGAAATATAGCTCACTCATGAACAACATTCACAATAGACACAAAACGTGCAAAGAAGCTTTGTCCAGTTAATGACTACAATATTCAGCACAAGAACTGAAAAATCTCGCCTGAAGCTTTGTCCAGTTAAGGATTACAATATTCAGCAAGAGAAGTGGAAAATCTCGCCTGAAGCTTTGTCCAGTTAATGACTGCAATATTCAGCAGAAGAATTGGAAAATCTCACCAGAAGTTTTGTCCAGTTAATGACTACAATATTCAGCAGAAGAATTGGAAAATCTCGCCTGAAGCTTTGTCCAATTAATGACAACAATACTCAGCAGAAGAACTGGAAAAATGTGGCCTGAAGTTTTGTCCAGTTAATGACCACAATATTCAGCAGAAGAAATGGAAAATCTTGCCTGAAGCTTTGTCCAGTTAATGATTACAAAATTCAGCAGAATAACTGGAAGTCTTCCATGAAGTATGTTGTCCATTTACCAACGAAAATATTCAACTCAAGTACTGAGACCTGTTCGTCTGTACTAAAGGATTTTTTATCCAGTGAACGAAAATATTCACATGGATGAGACATACCAAAGTGTTGATAGTAGTGTGCGTACAGTGCTATGCCAGAAATACTTGATGCTGGAAAACCTAGTATGTCATAAATTGGAGAAGATATTTCTCAACCTTAGATTCTCAGCTGACATGTTGTCCAGCTGACTTTAATTTGATTTAATAATTAAAGGAAACAATGATTGTTAAAGCGCACACATCTTGATCATCTGTGACAATCAAAATCATATCTCCCCAAAGCCAAAACAAAAATGTATTAAAACAATTTGTCCCCCCGTTTTGAAGTAAAAATGTTATGATTTGAAAGTTGACCAACTTAAAATAACAACTTTTATTCTACTATGGAGGAAATTTTTAAATAATTGCAAGGTAAAAATACACGTCAATATAGAACCATTTATTGAACTGAATAGCATGACCCTGGGTGCTCTTGTAAATAAAAGTAGGCATTACCAAAGAAGAAGAGGTGATGTAATTCTTCTTGTTTAGATATATATATATATATATTCAACATGTAACATTTGTTTATGACAATGTTTGATTATTAAAAAAATCATTTCATTTGTAATGGGGTTTTATCATTTGAATTACGTATTTAAAAAAGAAAAATGCATTTAGTGTAATTTTAAAATAAAAGAAAGGTAATGGAGATTATTCTGATTAACCCATGAAGCCATCTTCTGCAGCATAATTTTCATCAAGCCGATATGTCTCACTACTTCTGTAGGCCTATATTATACAATGAAAATTGTTCCACTGAAGCCATCCTATTTTCAAATATTTGGATATGAAATTTAAATACAATAGTTAAAATTGAATAATTGATTGTCCAGTTTTTAATGTTTATTCCATTAAACATATTCTTTCCATATATTGATTGATGAGATGTAGAGTGTCGAAGGCATGTCAGTATTCGAAGTATTTCATAATAGAAATTGTTCAAAATGGATTGTGAAATATCATTTCAAGGAAAAACGTTTGCCCTGTAATCTCTAGCCTATTGTCCGAACCAAATTGTTAACAACTACAAAAAATTACTCTCCTGCCTTTAATTGCCGTTAGATTTCCTCCAAACTCACTACAAATATACAGATTCCACACACGAGACTGCAACGATGTCGCCGATATCATCTTTGTTGAGATTGCATAGGGAAAAATACATGCAGTTTTCTGCCGTCTGCCATGTTTCTTGTTTATGGAATACTCTTCAAGAGGGGTGAAAGCCTCCAAAGTATGTGACACAATTAATATGAAATTAATGATCTCTAGTGGTATCATTAATTTTTTTTTAATAATAATAATAATAAAAAATAATAATAAATAACATGACGTCATCACGTTTGCTTTTATATCATAACATGTTATGACGTCATTAGATTAAGTCCTATCCTTTCACCCCTCTTGAAGAATATTCCATAAAAAGTCAAAATGGCAGCTGGCACAAAATGACATGCTGTTTGCCCTATGCGCTCTCGGCGAAGTCGATATAGGTGACATAGTTATCATCTGGTATGTGGAATCCATGTCATTGTAATGGGTTTTTTCAAGATTTCTGTCTGGACAAACTTTGGAGGAAATCAAACAGTAATTAAAGGTAGGAGAGTAATATTTTGTAGTTGTTAACAATTTGGTTCGGACAATAGTATTTTTAAAAGTTAATATTATACTTTTCTGTTTATTTTGTTAATCATAAGATGAGCACTTAAAAGTTAAAAATTAATATTTTTAAAATTGTTTCTTTCATCAAAAGACATTTGTCTTTTTTAAGCTGCAATCTCTGTACTATAACATTTACTAATGCACACCATAAACACAATTACAGTTTTGTTAAACATGTAGTAAGTTGTTTTTTTGTTAAAGGACTCTACAGTTTGCAGCCATCATACAGTGTTATTTAATAGAATTACAAAATGTTTGAATTAATAATTTTTTGACAGCTAATTATTTTCCTCAAGTGAGTATATAAACAAAACAAAGTTAACTTTAACAATGTTTAAAGGGACATACCCTTGTTTTTAAACACTACAACATATTTTTCACTATTAAAGCCGTTTTTGATAAGTTAAATTACAAGTACTCACATTTCATTAGTTAGAATATTAACTTACATACACCTGAAGTGTTCTGGTCATCCAGGTTTTTGCAACATCCTAAAATGCATTTTTCATAATTATAAAAATGCACGTTCGCCAAGCTATAGGTATTTTTAGACAGTATTTCCCTGTTTAAACACCACAGATTTTAGCTTCTCTCTGCTATAACCGTATCCAAATGTATGTTGCAGGTTTGTAGATTAAATAAACTTAGTGTCCATTTTTACGTGCTAAAACTAGGGTACACGTCTTTTAAATGTTCGAGATTGCAGCATTAAAATGAATATTTTTCAAACTGTTTCATAAAAGAACGTTTTTTCTCTCTTAATTTTCTTTTTCCAAAAACAAATTCTTAACCCATGTTGCCTTTAGTACTGAACTAGAGCTGAGTTTGTTCTAAATAAAGTGTGAAAGGTTTAATGTCGAGTAAATGAAGCTCACAAGATTGAACTAACCAACATATTATATATATATATTGAATGCTATATTCCCATCAACTATTTGTAAGTGTGGAATGCTCATCACTTGGAATATGTAAATGACCATTTCTGCCATGGAAGACTGTACCATGTGTAAACATTGTTTAAATGATGTGTATGTAGAATTTGATGATGCATTTTCTTTTTGCACCTCTGTATGGAAACTTTTATCAGTTTTAGTCATTATTATTATACCACAGATATTGTTTTGTAGTCTTAGTAGACCATTTTAAGTAGGTCATGTTCTTAACCTCAATGTCAGTTTTTCTTTGCTCCTGGTTCACTTCCACATTTCCTACCAGTGGTTATCTCCCCTGATTGACAAAACCTGGCTAGATTTAACAAGGTAAAAAAACATTGGTTGAAATTGTATCAACGGCAAAACAATTTAATTTTTTTAAAGATAAAATAAAAGAATTTGTTTTAAAGGTGGTTTTAGATTTCTGTTCAATAAATAGGTCACTAAAATAATTTACAAAACTGTTGTGTAATAAGCTTGTCTTTGACATTTACATCAGGCAATAATTTTCAAGATTCCAAAATATGGTACATGTTTTGGTATTAGTATTAATATATTAATGATTTACAGTATTTTGACATGGAAAGTTCACAATAATATAACCACTAAATTTCATCACAGATGTAGTCCAAATAAAATGCTGAAAAAATAAAAACAATTTTGACCTATAGTCCGTCCCATCCTTCTATAAAAATGTTTTTTGTAAATAATTTCAGTTTGGTTTTATGTAAGAAGAAAAGTAAAAGTGTTTTGGAAATAACAAAAACATACTATTTTTGTGTGCAATTTACAAATTAGTCAGCTCAGAATTAAATAACTTGCAGTAAATTCTATAGCATGAAAAAAGACGTTCTCTGTGGAATGGACTATAAATATGTGTATGTATTTAGATTTTAATTAATAAAAGGAGCTCTCTTGACGTAAGACAGCCTTATGAATATGGAGTAGCAATATCCTGTTTTAAGGTACATGTATTTTGTTTCACCACTAATAAAGGGGCCCAGCAAAGGTGCTTATCACAGGGTAGAAAGTGTGTGATTGTAGCAGATAGGAAATGTGGAAGTGCAACCCTGGAGAGAAGAATATATTACTGTTGTTATACATTATAACTAAAATAAATATATCTATATATCTATGACTGTTCCCCGTTATATGTTTAACTGTGGCAATAGCTCATTGGTAAACATACCAAATACAGTTTTGGTCAGCAACTAATTTCTTTTCTGTTTTTCTGTTTTATAGATTTGCTTGAACACATTTTATTGATATAAGCACATTAATTGCAGGTGTTCATCCCCCATTTTGTTTAATGTGTGATTTTTAAAAATTGCAGTTTTTAAGGATGATTTTAGGCGATAAATATTTTTTAAAGGCATCAAGTGCACTAAATATCTTGTTAAAAAAAAAACGAATTAACAAATAATAGTGTTTGTATGTCAGTATTAGCTTAGTTGGTAATGAGCATTGAACATCATCTAGAAATTTCAGTTGAAGTTTAGTATTGAATGTACCAATCTAATTAAAATTAGATCCACTATTACATGTGGATCTAACACCAGCCAGTTGGAGCTCATGTCCACCAATCAAAACCTTACTTGCAGAATCCTGCCACTGATTTAAAACTAACAACACTGCATAGTCCCCAATGTCCAGGTAACATTTCGTCTGTAAATAATAATTTAAATATTGACCAATCACACTTCGCCTTTTATAACGTTATTTGGGAGCATACAAATTCTAAAAATATCGGGCGAGTCTATTTTAGTGGCCGCAGTACAGCGAACCATACCAATATGTACGGGATGGGTTATCAGTCTTCAGTTTTACATTACAAATTATTTATTTTATAAAATAAAACATGTTTTAAGACATTCGTAATTCACACGAAACATGTCGTATACCCTCAGGATAATTCGGAATGTTTTCAAATTATTTTTAAATCACTGACAGGATTCTGCAAGTAAGGTTTTGATTGGTGGACATGAGCTCCAACTGGCTGGTGTTAGATCCACATGTAATTGTGGAGCTAATTTTAATTAGATTGTGAATGTACTGGCTGATTTCATTCATTTCAACTTATTTTCGTGCTTATATCCAATTAAGGTTCAAGCAGACTGTCCTGGGCACACACCTCAGCTATCTGGGTTGTCTGTCCAGGACAGTGGGTTAGTTGTTAGCTGGTTAGTGGTTAGTGAGAGAGAAGAGGGTGTAGTGGCCTTACACCTACCCATTGAGCCCTTAAGAACTCACTCTGGGTTGGAGCCAGTACCGGGCTACAAACCCTTTCAGACCTGTCAACCTTTAGTCAAGAGAAAGCAGGAGGTGTGTGTTGAAAAAGCAGGAGATTTTGTCAAAAAGCAGGAGATTTTTTAAATTCACACAATTTAACCCAAAATCGCAAGATTTAAAAAAAAATGTATTACAATAAGTTATATGAATACTATATAATGTCATATATACTTCTTAACCTTAGATCTTGGCATTAAAAAAAAAAAAAAAAAAAATTTAAAACATTTTTTTTTTTTTAAAGTTTAAATATTATTATGATTTAATACATATTTTAAAAAATAATATTATTTTATCCAAAAATGTTAAGAACATGAACAAGAAATAAATTTTTTATTTAGTACATTTACGGTATTACACTTACAGCCTTACAGGTTGCGTTACATTATCATTTGTGGTTAGTGTAAGTACCAAAGACAAATTTATATAAATCTTATAAATTAATATTCAGTTTTTACTATAATGAGGAACGGTGGCGTGGTACTTATTTAAAATCATTATAATGATGCAATAAACATTGTATTTTCATTAAATTGATTAATCATAAGTAAAACCTCATTACGGACATCGTGTGAAATATACCGGAATTATACCCATTTCCGTGCGTAACTTTATGTCAATGTCAAACACAACATTTTTTAATTGTACAAAAATAATTTCTTGAAGAGTACCCTTATAACCAACATTTTACTGCACAAACATACAAAATTAACTGACACAAGTATGTTTATACAGCTAGTTGGTCTTTTCGTTGTCTTGCTGTGACGTGTGATTTTAACATGCATCGTCACGATCGTGTGTATCGCTGTCAACTCGGGAGTCTGGCAGTTCAGATTCGTCATAGTTGCATTATGTAATCCAGTGGGAAGACATTTTACAATTCAGAGGTGTTATTAGTGGATAGTTTTTTGTTTTTGTTTATGCAACACTGAATGTCAATACACAGCCTGTTGAATTAGCGGCAACACGCTTCGTAGCCATTACGATGACAACAAACATTATAATAACACATCATTTTATAAACTCCATGTGCTTTTTTAACAATATAAATAGGCTATCCCACAAATCTCACTTCGGCAAAGGTTAAACAGTCGGGACAATTCGGCCTGTTACATTCTCAGAAAACAAAAGTAGTCGACATTTTCCGAATGAGAAAAAAAAGGTAGAGTTACTTCCCTTATGTTATTTTGACAAAAGAGGATCGATTTTTTTTTTATGCTTACAAAAATGTCATTTAACAGGAGAAACTGTCTCCCGCACAGGAGAAAGGAGATTTGATCAAATACCGGGAGACTCCCGCGGAATCCGGGAGGGTTGACAGGTCTGAACCCTTTACCTACCAGCCTATAGTCCAATGGCTTAACCACTGCGCCACCGAGGCTGGTACTGGCTGGTTATGTGGTTTACAAGCATGAGCTATTGCCACACAGTTGTTTGTTTTCAGGTGTGGATGTTTATAGATTTTGTATTTTAACACATGTTAGTCGTTAGAAGAGGTAACTCTGGTGTAGGGGAGATCACTCTCATTAGATAATATTTTCTATACAACAAAGCATGATATGTGTAGCAGTGTAGCAGCTGTTCTCATCATTACTGCTCTTGTGTTTGCCTTTGGTCAGTCTGGTTTTTGTGTTGGGTTTAGAAGTATCTACTATTTCTCAGTGTTCTGTATTTTTCTCACACTTAAGTGGAGTGCCTTTCTCTGTAATTTACCATAGTTTGACAATAGCCGATGTATTTTTCGTCCTGGTGTGTCGTTAAACATTCTCTGTAATCAGTATTTGATACAAAAAAATTCATCTATCTCTATTAGCATAGTTAAGCAGAATTTGATATCACAAATTCATCTGTATCCATTAGCATATTTAAGCAGAATTTGATATCACAAATTCATCTGTAGCCATTAGCATATTTGAGCCAAGCTAACATGTCATATCTAACCGAACAACAAAAGAAATGCATTTTTGTTGTTGTTTGGTACAGTTGACCTTTCATTCAACCAATCATTTTTGTTGTTGTTTGGTACAGTTGACCTTTCATTCAACCAATCATTTTTGTTGTTGTTTGGTATAGTTGACCTTTCATTCAACCAATCATTTTTGTTGTTGTTTGGTATAGTTGACCTTTCATTCAACCAATCATTTTTGTTGTTGTTTGGTATAGTTGACCTTTCATTCAACCAATCATAATGCTGTTGTCATAAATCTACATTTAGGTCAAGGCAAAGTAACTGTTTATAATGAAAGGTCTTATGGACATATTTGAAAACTAAAACATTGGTTCTGGTCATTTAAAAAAAATGAGAAAAAAAAACCTAAATATATTTGACAATTGGTTTAACTTGTTTTCATAATAAAAAAAAAAGTGTAATCATGACATGTTTTAACTGAAGTTTATTAATCCAGAAATAATGAACCTTTCACTTTCTGTGTTGTTGCGTTATGATGTCATCGTTATTTTGATACATTCTGAAATAGAACAACTTCTCAAACACCTAACTGCCATATATTTTGATCTGATCAAACACTGATGCATTTCTTTTTTTTTACAACAAAACCCAGTATTGACTAGATGCTCTATGCTCAGGGGTGGAAATTAAGCACGAGTATTTTTAGTGAGTTCAGCTGTATACACTATTAGCATGTTCAGGGTGAGTGTTGGCATGTGCTCATAATCGACTCGGTACATTTTGTATTGAATTTATTATAATTGCTAGCGGCCATCTTGAACATGCAACATATCATGTGCTTGTTTAGCCATAAACCAATCCTTAAAAGTACATTATCTTCTAAAAACAAAGTATGGTATCTCTTGTTGAACTTTCCAGTTTGTTGCTTAGAATATTTATTTCTAAACATCCGATGTCTATAGAAACACAAGACATTGTCTTGATGTAACCATTGGGTGATTGTGAAAATTTTTATGATACAGAGTTGTCACTACCTTTTAAAAATACATCCTAATTAGTTAATTGCCAAGATGTTTGAAAATTCTGAAAATTTTGTCTCATAACATAAGCATTTACTAATCTCTAGAAAAGATTTTAAATTTTGTGCAGTGTTGGACATGTATAACTTTTGCGGATGATTAAACAATTGGAAAAGTTATTGAAATTTTGGATGTTGAAGTATCAGACATACAAATTTTGTGGGTGATTATATAATTAAAAATAAATGTTACATAACTAGATGTGATACAATAATTTCAAGTAAAAAAAAAAAAAATCACAAACAACCATTAATTTTTACTGATCTCCAGATTTTTTTTTAAATTTTGGATTGTGAAGTGTCTGAAATAAATATTACATAACTAGATGTCATACAAATTACAATAATTTTAAGCAAAAAGCTGAGTTTTAATCACAAATATAGCCATTAATTTTTACTAATTTTCAGAAAATATTTAAAATTTGGGATTATGAAGTTTTGGACATTTAAACTTTGTGGAAATAAATATTACGTGACTAAATGTCATAAAAATTACAATAATTTCAAGCAAGAAACTTTTAGAAAGTTTTAGAAGTCTTACTGTACACTGTTCAGAGAAGACTGTGTACCAGTTTTGACCATCATGTAAGGATAATCTCAAATGTTCTATATATTAAGTGGTCAGGGTTATGAATGACCTTAATGTTGTCATCTTCCATCAGTGTAAGTGTTTCCTGTACGTATGTGACTTTCACGATTTAAACATTGTGTGATTTAAAGACGTGAACATCAGACATCTATGTAATATTTTATTTTTATCTTTCATCTATATAAAAGCCATTGTGTGAGTATGGTGCTGTGGAAAAAAGAAAAGAAAAAGAAAAAAAAAAAAACGAAAGAAAAAACAACATACATTGCCCTTATAACTGGAAGTCAAAACATGATGCATCAATGGAAATATATGTAATACCTGTTTTTATCCTAGTCCAGCTTCCTTTTTAAGATACACGTGTGGATCTATGGGCTATGTGTCCCCTCTACTGGAATTCAAATGGCCCCCTAAATCCAGTGTTTAATGGATGAATATGACGAATCTGTTTATTTTTACGGAGGAGATGTAATATTAGGATACTTTTTAATAATACAGGTGTCCTTTTTTAAAGTTAAAACCCTTCTCTAAAAATCTTTGCTACAATTGCTCATTGGTTAGGTCAGGCAGGGCATTTTCGAAGTTATGAAATGGTAAAACTATCGAAGGTTGTGATGCCACTACAGTACACACCATAGTGACGTCATAGCTTACGATGGTTTTACGAGTTCATAGGCTAAGATTGCTTCGAAAAAATGGGCCTAGAACTGTAAGAGAGTCGGGTTATTAAAAATGCCAGCTAGTGATAATTGTAACATCACAAAATGATTATCTCTTTTAAAAATCTTTAGAATATCTTGTTATCTGGAGATTATGACTATGAGGGTGGGTGTGTTTACCTATAAGCACCTGTAGGCACCAGTGTTCAGTGATTATGCATAATTCTTACATTTGCATATCACTGAACCAAGTACAAATCTTACATACAATGCATGTTGGTGTACTTGCAATTCTGTAGGTGCCACCCCCTTTTTAAAACAAAAATCACCCCCCCCCCCCCCCTAGAAAGTCCACCATCCACCCCTAGATGGATTTATTTTAGTAAACTGCAGTTTGTGTATAGGCTGCTCCCAAAATCTTGAGAGTGACAGACAAATTATAAAAAATGTTGATGTTAATGTCGAGACTTCTTGGTTATACTGGAGTTGTTTGGTTTGAAGTGATCTGTTGTCCCGGACTACACCACAGAACTAGATGATTCATTGTGTGTTGTGTTTCAATGTATCTATGTGATAGAACGGCAATATAAACATGTATGAATGAATTCAGACTTTTCTTTCTGTTTTTTTCATCATTGGGGTTGAGGTGTACCATGTCTCAGTGGTAAAGGGATCGACTGAGAACCAATTAGTCATATGGTTCATACGTTTTATCAGTGAATGAGGTTTTCATCCCTATTTCAAACAGTGCTCCACATAGAGAAGATCAAAGGCGATGGTATCATATATACAAGCTGCAAGACACTATAGTCTATTTTACCGGCATCGTGGTTAGGCCATCCGTCTACAGGCTGGTAGGTACTGGGTTCGGATCCCAGTCGAGGCATGGTATTTTTAATCCAGATACCGACTCCAAATCCTGAGTGAGTGCCCTGCAAGGCTCAATGGGTAGGTGTAAACCACTTGCACTGACCAGTGATCCATAACTGGTTCAACAAAGGCCATGGTTTGTGCTATCCTGCCTGTGGGAAGTGCAAATAAAAGATCCCTTGCTGCCTGTCGTAAAAGAGTAGCCTATGTGGCGACAGCGGGTTTCCTCTAAAAACAGTGTCAGAATGACCATATGTTTGACGTCCAACAGCTGATGATAAGATAAAAAAATCAATGTGCTCTAGTGGCGTCGTTAAATAAAACAAACTTTACTTTACTATAGTCTATTTTAGGATGTATGCTGGGATTCCACTTTGACAGGGGTGGGACGTAGCCCAGTGGTAAAGCGCTTTCCTGTCAGTCTGGGATCGATCCCTGTTGGTGACCCTAGCTCCAGCCAGTGCATCATGACTGGTATATCCAAGCCATGGGATGGTGCATACAAAAGATCCATTGCTGCATTAGGAAAAATGTAGTGGGTTTCATCTGATGACTACGTGCTGGAATTACCAAATGTTTAACATCCAATAGCCAATCAATGTGCTCTAGTGGTGTCGTTAAACAAAACAAACTTCTTTTTCATTCGGTGGCCCAACGGACTATTTCTCGTTCCATCCAGTGCACCATGACTGGTATATCAAAGGCTGTGTTATGTGCTCTCCTGTCTGTGGGATGGTATATATAAAAGATCCCTTGCTACTAATGGACTGTCAGAATTACCAAATGTTTGATATCCAATAGCCATTGATTAATAAATGAATTTTCTCTAGTGGTGGTGTTAAGCAAAGCAAATTTTTCCTCTCTGCCAACATAAAATGTATAATGCTAGTATTATCTAAAATAAGATACTATCTGCAATACACTATAGTTCATTTTGAGATGGGCTTAGCCAAGTGATAAACTTTTCACATGATATGCGGTCAGGCTGGGATCAATCTCCATTGGAGGGCCCATTGGGCAATTTCTTGTTCCAGCCCATGCTCCGCAATTTGTGTAACAAAGGATGGCATACATTTATGTACTATCCTGTATGTATTTAATGACATATGGCACATTTTAATTATGGTTACATCAAATTGTGCATATTGGTTATACGGGCTACACAGATAAAAGGAAACCCACAACCATGACCTATTCTTAGAAAATTTATTTCTAATTTTCATTATTATTCATACTTACCTAGTACTAGCACAACAACCATTCTATACAACCTGAATTATCTCCTCCACTTTAATGGAGGACTGCAGAATTGAGAACAATGGTCTGCCCATGCACAGTTATGGATATACATCCGGCAAGGGAAGACAATTCTGCAGTGGAGGAGATGACTCAGGTTGTATAGCATTGTTGTTGTGCTAATACAGTAAGTTGAATAAGACTATTTTCGATTAGCAGCAAGGACTTTTTTTTTCTTCTTTTTTTTCCCTTTTTTATATATACATGTATATTCATTTCCCTCCTGACAAGATAGTACATACCATGACCTTTGTTACAGGCTGGGATCAATAGTTGTGGTGCAATGGTGGGGAGTTTTGAATGCTGAGATGTCAAGAACACACAAAGCATATATCTAGCTCTCTTCGATCATAAAAGGGGAAAATCCTAAAATAAAACAGCAACGTAAAGTTTGTTTTGTTTAACGACACCACTAGAGCACATTGATTTATTAATCATTGGCTACTGGATGTCAAACATTTGGTAATACTGACATTGTCTTAGAGGAGAAACCTAAATTTTTTCCATTAATGGCAAGGGATCTTTTACAGTATATGCACCATCCCATAAACAGGATAGCACATGCCACAGCCTTTGATATACCAGTCGAAACAAGAAATAGCCCAATGGACCCATCGACGGGGATCGATCCTAGACAGATCGCGTGCATCTGGCGAGTGTTTTACCACTGGGCTAGGTCCCGCCCCCCAAAACAGCAATGTCTTTGTAAAGCAAAACTCTAGAAACCACAGATTGTTTTGTTCCCTGTTTATTGCTTGCATTTATACAATTAGACGTAACATGATAATAACTGGATGTGTTTGTATGTATAAAAAGCAAATAAAAACAACAAAATTACTGAAATAATAATGCTGGAAATATGCAAAATGTATAAAACTAGTATTCTGTCTTAAGTAAAATAAAAAGGCAATGATTTCATAAAGCAAAACCACAAATTTAATGCAACTGTTTAATGGTTCCATTTATAAAAATACAGTGAAACCCCTAAAAACCTGACCCTCTGTAAACCAGAATTCCCTCAAAACTGGATGTTTATCAATGTCCCTCTTTGAATATTGGTACAGAAGAGAACCTCTCTAAACTGAATACCTCTTAAACTGGACTTTTTACTTGGTGTCCGGTTTAGAGGGGTTTCATTGTACAGTGAAACCTCTCAAAACCGGATCCTCTATAAACCGGAATTCCCTCAATACCGGAGGTTTTTCATAGTCCCTTTTTAAATATCTGTGCAGAAGAGAACCTCTCTAAACTGGATACTCCTTAAACTGGACTTTTTGCTAGGTATTCTGGGTGTCCAGTTTAGAGACGTTTCACTGTATAAGCTAACATAATGACAAAACTAGATATGCACCATGTTTTTATCAAGACAAAAATTAAAACAATCATAACAAAGAAAATGAATGTAAACTAATACTGAAAGAAATATTTTGACCAATACATGCTGGAATTCTACTTTGACAACACAAAATGTACGTATCATGCTAATATTCTAAGACCCGCTTTCCATTAATGCTTTACTTTACTGGTACAATATTAATACTACAAATACTCTACGCAAATATCACATATATTCTAATACAAGGAAACTTTGCCATTACAATATTTATTCCTGAAGGACATATTACAATTATACACTGACATCACAATAAATGGTAAAATATTTCTTTTAAATTGTATGTAAAGTAAAATTTATTGTACATGTATACCCAATCAAGTTGAGCTTTGGGCTTTTATTTGCCCTAAATCTGTATTGTATAACTGTCATGATTATATTTAACAAAATCAAGCTGAGCTTAAGGGTCTAAAGCTTCAAACTTTATTGTGCTTTAAATCTGTATAATGATATAACTGTCATGCTTACATTCAACAAAATCAAGCTGAGCTTGAGGGTCTAAATAAAGCTTTAACCTTTTTGCATCCTAAATCTGTATAATGGTATGACTGTCCTGCTTACATTTAACTAATCAAGTTGAGCTTGGAGGTCTCAAGCTTGAAACTTTTTTGTTCCCTAAATCTGTATAATGGTATAACCAGACCTGTCAACCCTCCCGGATTCCGCGGGAGTCTCCCGGTATTTGATCAAATCTCCTTTCTCCTGTGCGGGAGACAGTTTCTCCTGTTAAATGACATTTTTGTAAGCATAAAAAAAAAATCGATCCTCTTTTGTCAAAATAACATAAGGGAAGTAACTCTACCTTTTTTTTCTCATTCGGAAAATGTCGACTACTTTTGTTTTCTGAGAATGTAACAGGCCGAATTGTCCCGACTGTTTAACCTTTGCCGAAGTGAGATTTGTGGGATAGCCTATTTATATTGTTAAAAAAGCACATGGAGTTTATAAAATGATGTGTTATTATAATGTTTGTTGTCATCGTAATGGCTACGAAGCGTGTTGCCGCTAATTCAACAGGCTGTGTATTGACATTCAGTGTTGCATAAACAAAAACAAAAAAACTATCCAATTTAGTTCTAATAACACCTCTGAATTGTAAAATGTCTTCCCACTGGATTACATAATGCAACTATGACGAATCTGAACTGCCAGACTCCCGAGTTGACAGCGATACACACGATCGTGACGATGCATGTTAAAATCACACGTCACAGCAAGACAACGAAAAGACCAACTAGCTGTATAAACATACTTGTGTCAGTTAATTTTGTATGTTTGTGCAGTAAAATGTTGGTTATAAGGGTACTCTTCAAGAAATTATTTTTGTACAATTAAAAAATGTTGTGTTTGACATTGACATAAAGTTACGCACGGAAATGGGTATAATTCCGGTATATTTCACACGATGTCCGTAATGAGGTTTTACTTATGATTAATCAATTTAATGAAAATACAATGTTTATTGCATCATTATAATGATTTTTAAATAAGTACCACGCCACCGTTCCTCATTATAGTAAAAACTGAATATTAATTTATAAGATTTATATAAATTTGTCTTTGGTACTTACACTAACCACAAATGTAATGTAACGCAACCTGTAAGGCTGTAAGTGTAATACCGTAAATGTACTAAATAAAAAATTTATTTCTTGTTCATGTTCTTAACATTTTTGGATAAAATAATATTATTTTTTAAAATATGTATTAAATCATAATAATATTTAAACTTTAAAAAAAAAAAAATGTTTTAAATTTTTTTTTTTTTTTTTTTTAATGCCAAGATCTAAGGTTAAGAAGTATATATGACATTATATAGTATTCATATAACTTATTGTAATACATTTTTTTTTAAATCTTGCGATTTTGGGTTAAATTGTGTGAATTTAAAAAATCTCCTGCTTTTTGACAAAATCTCCTGCTTTTTCAACACACACCTCCTGCTTTCTCTTGACTAAAGGTTGACAGGTCTGGGTATAACTGTCATGTTTACATTTAACAAAATCAAGTTGAACTTATGCCTTAGTATCAGTGTTAAGTTCTAAGATCACTACCCATCTGACACCATCAGACAACCAAAGAGACCAAGTGAAAAACTGATTTTATTTCTAACTACAGCAATATATAAAACAAGCAAAGAAAAACAGTATGCAAATTAATGTGTGCTGACAAGGTTAGCCCTTCCTCCCTGGTGCCAACAATTAAACATAAACGCTCTTATCTCAGCACTGAGAGAGACACGGGTTTGCTAATTACACACATCCGGACCAGTATCTCCCCTCCCAAGTAGAAACTATTTTATATGGCTTAATTTACCCCCTTGAACTTGAACTACGAATTTAAAGTTAACCCCATATATTCTAACAATGATTAACCCCATATATCCTAACACCTCCACCAATAAAACGTAAACTTCTCTTCAGAAGTTAACGCCAATAAAATGTACCTTTATTTTTAAGTAAATTGGTACTCACCCTATAATCATTTTATAGAATTACACTTACTTATCCATTGTCTAATACTTATCCAATTGAAAATATTGTTTATCACTGTTCATTATTTTCCTTTTCACATGCTAGACTGTCAAACATTTCACATGCTGGATAGTTAACACTTTTCACATGCGGGATAGTCAACACTTTTCACAACTAGTAGATTCTTGACAGACTGTCTGCATTTCCATTATCAGTTCCTTTCTTGTATTCTATGATGAACTCGTATGCTTGCAGGATCAGTGACCATCTTAACAAGCGCCGATTCTTCGCCTTCAAGTTGTTTAACCACACAAGCGGATTGTGGTCAGTTTGGATGGTAAATGGTGTTCCCGCCAAGTAGTATGATAGGGATTCTACTCCCCATACAATTGCCAAACACTCCTTCTCAATTGTGGCGTAGTTTCGCTCTCGTGGCAATAACTTCCTGGACATAAATGCCACTGGGTGTTCATCACCTGCTTGGATTTGACACAATACAACTCCAAGAGCATGATCACTTGCATCAGTCTGCAACACAAATTTCTTACTGAAGTCTGGATTGATCAACACAGGTGCATTGGTCAATGCGTCTTTCAGTGCTCTGAAATCTTGTACACTTTTATCAGTCCAATGAACTTTGTTTGGGCAATTCTTTCTCAACAAATCGGTCAAACTAGCGGAAAAATTTCGGCGAAGTTTTTGATGAATTTCCGGTAGTAGGATGTCATTCCCAAAAACCTTCTGATATCTTTCTTTGTGATGGGCAGTGGATATTCTTTCATGACACTAACCTTGTCAGGATTTGGCTTTACCTGACCTTGTCCAACAATATGTCCAAGTACCTTAGTTTCGGATGCTCCCAGCTCACATTTTGATGGTCTAACTGTCAGCTTAGCTTTCCGAAGGTTATGGAAAACCTCCCGAAGGCTTTCCACATGGTCATTCCACTCCATACTGTGGATTATGACATCATCGAAATACGTTTCTACATCTCTCACCGATCCCAATGCCAATTTCATCAATCGAGCAAAACATGCTGGTGCTGTTTTCATTCCAAAAGGCATAACAGTAAACTCGTAGAGCCCAAATGGTGTAGTAAATGCACTCTTCTCCCGTGCTGATTTGGAGAGAGGTATTTGATAGTACCCCTTGGTCAGATCAAGTCGGCTGATGAAGTTGGATCTCCCCACAGCTTCGATTGTTTCATCAATCCTTGGCATGGGGTAACTGTCAAATACTGTAATGTCATTTAGTTTCTTGTAATTGATACAAATTCTTAGTGTCTTGTCAGGCTTTCGCACAAGAACGACTGGAAACGAATATGGACTTCTTGACACTTTGATCAGCCCTTGCTTTAGTAGATCGTCAATGGCATTCTTGACTTCACCCAACTTAGAATGGGGAATTCTGTAAGGCGCTTGACAGATAGTGGTATCAGATATTAACTTGATATCATGTTCTATCAAGTCTGTACAGCCAGGCTTTGAAGTCAATACATCTGAGAATTCTTCACAGATTGCTCGCAGTTGTTCTTTTTGTTCTTGTGACAGCACCGGATTGATTCTGACATCTCGGTAAGACTCAGTGTCATCAGGAAAGATAAATCCACTCGATTCCTCTTCTTCAGTATCATTATGTGCACCAACATACATGATAGTTCTGGGATGATATTTTCTCAACAAATTGATGTGATATACAACACATACTCGACGACCGCCAACTTGAACTGAATAATTGACATCAGACACTTGCTTTACCACTCTGAACGGACCCTGCCATTGTGCAAGCATCTTCTTTGAACTGGACGGCAACAAAACCAGTACCTGGTCACCAGGCCAAAACTTCCGTTCCTTGGCCTGTTTTTTTCTGTCATACCATGCCTTGGTATACTACTCATGTCGTCTTGTCAAGTTTTTCTCAACTACACTGGTAACTAGTGCCAGGCGTTCCCTGACCTTAGTAATGTGATCCAACAATGTCTGACCATTTTCAGACTGTCCCGTCATGGCTTCATATACAAGATCCAGAGGTCCACGAACAGGCCATCCATACAAAAGCTCAAATGGTGCAAAACCCGGTCTCCTGATGTGGTACCTCTCTGTACGCAAATAATGTATATGGCAACAGAACATCCCAGTCATCACTGCCACTCATGGATAACTTTTTCAGCATTGCTTTTAAAGTTCCATTAAAACGTTCAACAACACCATTCGCCTTGGGATTATACGGCGATGTTGTCACACCCTTGACTCCAAGAATCTCATATAACTGCTTCATCAATGTACTTGTGAAGTTCGAGCCTTGGTCCGTCAAGATTACCTCAGGTACACCTGTCCTGCTAAACATTTCAATCAGTTTATCAGCAATCACCTCTGCTTCAATTGACTTCAGAGCAAAGGCCTCTGGATAACGTGTGGCTTCATCTACAATGGTTAAAATAAACTTGTTACCTTTCTTTGTTCTGGCCAGTGGACCGACAATATCCATGGATATTTTTCTGAAAGGTTCAGTGACTTTTGGTACTGTCCGCATTGGTGCGATTTCGCCTGGTTTCTTTTTGGCAAACTTCTGGCAGACGTCGCACGTTTTACAGTGTCCAGCAACCTCTTTGAGTACTCCAGGCCAATAGAACCTTGCCATGATTCTCTGTTTGGTTTTTTCAACACTAAGATGTCCAGCTAGTGGTCTGTCATGAGCCAGTTCTAATATCTTCTTTCTCATAGACTGTGGAACAACTAATTGCTTTCCTTCTTTGGAATCATCTTTGGTTCTCCAGTGACGATAAAGAATTGAGTCTTCCCAGAAGAAAGCACTGGATTCAGATCTTGCTTCTTCTTCTGTCTTCAGAGCAGTTTCTCGAATCTTGTTCAGTGTTTCATCTTCCCGTTGTTGGGTCGCTAATGTCTCAGCATTTGGCAGGATATTCTCATTTATTTCTGATGTTTCAGCCATTTGTTTTTGTACCTGAGGGAATTCAAGTATTTCTTCTGCTTGAGCTTGGGCTCTTGTCACTGCATTAACTTTGGCTTTTCTGTCAATGATATCGATTCCAAGTAAAGCATCTTCAACCAAACCCGGCACAACACCAACCTGTACATGTCCAGAGTAAAATGGAGTGTCTATCTCCACAACAGCAAGTTTGGCATTGAATGGTTGCCCTACTGCTGTATACAGCACTGTGCTCTGTCCCTCTAGAATGCAGCTTGGGGGAACAAACTTTGCCTTTATTAAAGTTAGTTCACATCCTGTGTCCTTAACAAATGAAATGTTTTTTCCATTCACCTTTCCAGGTAGGTAGATTAGCTTATTTGTCTGGTGATTTTGGATAAAGAAAGTCGCTTGATTTCGGCTGTCACCGTATCGTTTTCTACAGTGGCGTGCCAGATGACCCTGTTTGTGACATATAAAACACTTGATATCTGGTTTTATTTGTCTTGAATGATTCCTTCCATCATGCTGATCTCGGTTTTCTCTGATTGTAGTGTCTGATTCTACGTAATCTTCCGCCGCTTCCACTACACTGCCTGAACCTTTGTTTCTCACAATCCACTGTGCTTGTGCTGGAGGTAACGCTTTTAGAAAGAAAGCTTCACACAGCTGGTCAGTTGGATCTTTATCATCGAGAAACCTCTCCACGTACATCCGTATACGAGAGTTCAATCCCCTGTATGTCTCTTTCCCCTTCCGCTTGATTTGATCAAGCAAAACAAAGTAGTCCGCCGGTCGCCGTCCAAACCTGGTAACCAACGCCCTCTTCAGACCCTTAAAGTCCTGGCTTGATTCGCGTGCTACTTCTCGTGCAACACCGGGTAATAAGGTTCTTAGCTGCAGCACTTTAACCTTATCATCCCACCCGGCTTGTTGGGCCACAGCCTCAAACTCGGATAGATATGTTAAAATATCTTCCTTTTCCACATCAAACGGTTGCATTTTCACTTTCATGGACAAACTCGAACATTTTAACTCCTGTGTATCTTTTGATTTCTGTAATTCCACTTCCAAAGTTTTAATTTGTTTAGCATTGTCTAATTCAAGTTCTTTTATCCTAAAATTCATTTCTTCCTTCTCTCTTTCTCTTTCCATTCTTAACTTCTCCATTTCCAGTTGAAATTTCATTCGAGCCATTTCTACTTCTTTGTCATGTACTTTCTGTAATTGTTTCTTTGTTAGTTTTTGTTTGTCCATTTCCAAAAGTTCAACCAATTCTTGATCAGGCTGCATTTCTTCAGCACCAACATCTGACATCTTGCACAACGTAGTTCTTAGAATTTAACGGGTGAGTTTTCACTATACAATCCCGGACGAGCCCCCAGTTGTTAAGTTCTAAGATCACTACCCATCTGACACCATCAGACAACCAAAGAGACCAAGTGAAAAACTGATTTTATTTCTAACTACAGCAATATATAAAACAAGCAAAGAAAAACAGTATGCAAATTAATGTGTGCTGACAAGGTTAGCCCTTCCTCCCTGGTGCCAACAATTAAACATAAACGCTCTTATCTCAGCACTGAGAGAGACACGGGTTTGCTAATTACACACATCCGGACCAGTATCTCCCCTCCCAAGTAGAAACTATTTTATATGGCTTAATTTACCCCCTTGAACTTGAACTACGAATTTAAAGTTAACCCCATATATTCTAACAATGATTAACCCCATATATCCTAACAATCAGGCCTAGCTCTGGGTCAGCAGAACATTTCGCAAATTATCAACCATACTTCAAAAACTGCAGAAACCCAGTTCTTTTGTATCAAATTATCAACCATACTTCAAAAACTGCAGAAACCCAGTTCTTTTGTATCAAATTATCAACCACACTTCAAAAACTGCAGAAACCCAGTTCTTTTGTATCAAATTATCAACCATACTTCAAAAACTGCAGAAACTCATTTATTTCATAAAATTATTTTGCAAATTAAAATAAAATTTGCCAATTGTTTTTTAAATTTGCAATTTGCGAAATGGCGAAAGCCAGAGCTAGCCCTGCATTACATCTGTATAATAGTATAACTGCCATGTTTACAGATAGACAGTTTATTAAAGTTTCACCTCACTGCAACAGAATAAAATTCAGCATATACGTACAAGCAACATAAATTATAAATATATAATGGTATAACTGCCATGTTTACAGATAGACAGTTTATTAAAGTTTCACCTCACTGCAACAGAATAAAATTCAGCATATACGTACAAGCAACATAAATTATAAATATATAATGGTATAACTGCCATGTTTACAGATAGACAGTTTATTAAAGTTTCACCTCACTGCAACAGAATAAAATTCAGCATATACGTACAAGCAACATAAATTATAAATATATAATGGTATAACTGCCATGTTTACAGATAGACAGTTTATTAAAGTTTCACCTCACTGCAACAGAATAAAATTCAGCATATACGTACAAGCAACATAAATTATAAAAATATATAATGGTATAACTGCCATGTTTACAGATAGACAGTTTATTAAAGTTTCACCTCACTGCAACAGAATAAAATTCAGCATATATGTACAAGCAACATAAATTATAAATATATAATGGTATAACTGCTATGTTTACAGATAGACAGTTTATTAAAGTTTCACCTCACTGCAACAGAATAAAATTCAGCATATACATACAAGCAATATAAATTATAAATATATAATGGTATAACTGTTATGCTTTAATTTAACTAATCAAGTTGAGCTTGAGATTTAAAAATTTAACCTTAACCTTTATTTAGGATCTAAACTTGTATAACTTATATGGGCCAGTTTCCATGTGTGATTTTAACAAAAACTGCACCCCGCATATGGAAATGCTGCTATTTATAATCAATTTTTTTTTTTTTTTTTATGGGCAGACACAGCTGCTATATATGCAGTCTGTCCAGAATATAAGCTTAGTGGTTACCTGTAAGTGATAAAGAAGTCCACAAACAATAACACACAGGAAGACCTTGATATATATGGTTGTTATCATTGGTGTAATGTTGTAAGAACAAGGTTTAGACTGATGCCCATAAAATATCAGCAATTTGGCAAATTTGTTTTAAAAAATCAGTTACATAATTTAAGTTTCATTTAGCCAAACAGTACAAATGTCGGCATATCTATAAACAATAGACCATTTTCTATCTACAACTAATAGACCATTTTCTATCTATAAACAATAGACCATTTTCTATCTATACACAATAGACCATTTTTTATCTATAAACAATAGACCATTTTCTATCAGCTTTTTGGCGAATTGATAATGAAATATATTATCCAAATTCAATTTTTGCCCATTTGGCAAGAGACAGCTTAAACCCTATAAGAAGGGAAGATATTTAAAAGCATATACCTAGCCAAATTAGCTGGCACAAATTCAGCAATAAATTAACAATTACTCAAAACCACCCGCCTGTACATCTCTCGGACGGAAGAGCAACCTTTAAGCACTCGACCAAACAAGCACTCCAACCCGGGGATCAACGGCGGGATGGTAGCGAATGATTTAATAACCGCTAGATATGACAATGCTTGAATCATGACATCTGTGACCCCCTTGGTGGAACATCCACCCTACGCACTCGAACAGACCACGTATTCCAACCCGGGGGGAGAACGGTGAAACGACAAAAGTAAAAGCATATACTCAACCAAATTAGCTGGCATAAATTTAGCAATATAAATTAACAATTACTCAAAACTACCCGCCTGTACATCCCTTGGATGGAAGAGCGACCTTAAGCACTCGACCAGGCACTCCAACCTGGGGCTTAACGGCGGGACGGTAGCGAGTGATTAATAACCACTAGATATGCCAATGCCATCCAGACCTAACCACGATAACCATATTATTCTACTGTAAATATATATTTTTTTTCTTTCTTTCTTTCTTTCTTTCTTTCTTTCTCACTAAGACAGGATCGAAGTTGCAGTAACCCAATTGGCTAATTAACCAGCCAATCAACATCGTTAGATAATCAACCAAGATAGGACACCACTAATTATCGCCTATTTTTTTGCAGCACTCTCATTGGTCCAATCCAGCCAATCACGGATCAAGAACCCCACTACACCTAACTGTAAATAAACTGCACGAATTTGTCTTTGCACCCGCACCATTTTTTAAATTTTTTTTATTACTGATGCATTCCATCCTAGCTAATTAAGGTAAGTCAACTAGGGTTCCAGAAGCAAAGACATGCAGGAAAACCGATACCCAACTATCCAGATAGTCTGAAGACAAACCAAGTAAGCCTACTAAAATCCTATATTTAGGGGGCGGGAATCAAAATTCTTCAAACTAAGTACCTAGATCGGTGCATATATGTATACAATTGCTATTTGCCACCGTTAGTTTCGTTTTATTGAATTGGTAATAAAGTTAAGTATACCAAGCACTAGGCTTTTAAAGCAATACCTACACTATAAGGGTTTAACCCTTCAAATTAGATAGCTAGGCTAGTTTAACTCCCCCTCCGTCATTGTATTCAATGCTATACAAGGACGGAGGGGGATGGGTGGTCATGAATGACCGTTGAACTCACTAGAATAGGGACTTAAGACAATAGGTACAACCGTAACGCAAAACTAGGATTCACAAACAGACTACACGCTCACTGCATCAGTACACAAGGTGCATTGACTAATGATAACAATGCACCCGCACCCATTTAATGGTCCAGCACGTACTCAAATAAGGAACCGGACAAAAGAATACCGTTCCGAGTACACAATTGCAATGCACCCGGGGGAAGCTGAACAAAATAAGGTATAATATCCGCCCGGTCCCCTCCATTATTATTTTTAGTTAGGGTTAGGGTTAGGGTTAGGGTTAGGGTTAGGGTTAAGGTTTGGGTTAGGGTTAGGGTTGGGGTTATGGCTGAGGTTAGGACTGGGGTTGGGGTTGGGGCTGGGGTTGGGGTTGGGGCTGGAGTTGGGGTTAGGGTTGGAGTTAAGGTTAGGGGAAGGGGGGACCGGGCGGATATTTTTCCTCGACCAGAAGCGGTCAAGCCCTTTATAAGGGCCCTATGGGCAACCTAGGAGACACCACAGCATCGTAAAGGTCTAAAATGAACGAGCTACTCTCGATTCACTAATATCAAAACCTATATTAGCTCGTCCATATACCTTTCGACCGACCGTTCAAAATTGTGCCAAATTCCCTCAATCAAAATTGCGCACCCTTTTCTCTTTGGCATTTAACTGCTCCATTCAAATTCCATAGCACCACCACCACCCCCACCCGCCTGCTACAGATTTGATCGGGCTGCTGGTGCTCACTTGCACCTGCCAGTACAGGCGGTCCCTCCTCTCCCCCCCCCCCCCCCCCCCCCACCTTTCCTGTCATGGACGGAGGAGCCGGCCAAGGCCGGCTCTTGTGCCCATGACAGGCGTGCACTACAACAGCTTGTTCTGAATGTGCACGTAAAACCCTATGACATGACATGACGAAGGCATATTGTCACAGACCACTGACCTATTACATGGCTTAACAAAGTATTACTTAAAATATATATATATATATTCGATTTTCCCCTAAATGTACTTTATTCAACCATCTACGTAATCACCATACTCCACTTATTAATGATATTTTGTAGAAATAATTGAATTATGGCAATGGTCCATAATTCAAAAACTAACATTGCTGAGAGGGTTGACATGGATTTCACTCCATCATGGTGTAGTTAAAGTGATGCAATAGCTAGATTTGGTCTGTAAAAATTAATGTAATTTTGATTTATTATTCATTTTTAGAGAAATAAGGTCCTTAAATCTTTGACAGTATGCCTTTAACATGGAAGGCACCAAATATTTACCAAAACAGATTTAATTAATGGATCTATTTTGTCTGATTATGACAATGGTTAAAAATATTTGAATATCTTCTCCTTTTTTTGTGGCAGAAGAAGAAAAGTTGGGAGGGTGCTGTCAGGTTTGTTTGGTATTTTAATTATTTGGGGGGGGGGGGGGGGGACGAAGGAGGGTAGAGGATATTGTTAAACCGAGCTCATACACATCTGCCAGACATAAATACATTCATTTATTCTACAACAGCTGTTTGGTGTATAAAAAAGGGCACAATATTTCACGTTAACCGTTGTTTTGTTCGCATACCATTTATGCAAACTGGCAATCGGTTATGTGATGAACAGCTGGGTTGTAAAAGTATGAATTTTAAAAATCAAAAATATACAGGTCATTTTAAAACAGTAAACCAAATTAAATGTAAACATTAATAAAATATGGTAAAAATATTAAAAACATCTTTGATCTTTGATATTGGATTTCTGTCTTGCTATGAAAATGTCATGAGTTTCTTATTCCTCAATATTTTTATTTTTTTATTCCCCCAACCCCTTAAATATTGTTGTTAAGGTTTGCTAAACTGGTTTTTACGCTAAACAGTAAACCCAATGACCACTTTGGGAAGGGAACCAGTTCGCAAACGCTAGCGAAAAATGGCTGGCTGAACTTGGGGCTGGCATTTTGTGTGCTCCTGGATCTATAAACACTGTAATACCTATCAACTAGAAATGTGCTAAGCCTAAGGTATTGTTTAAAACCTTTTTCTCTCATGGCTTATAAAATCGGGGAACATTTTACAGTTCATTACACATTACAGTTAATTACTTTACAGTTCATCACACATTACAGTTAATTACTTTACAGTTCATCACACATTACAGTTAATTACTTTACAGTTCATTACACATTACAGTTCATTACACATTACAGTTCATCACACATTACAGTTAATTACTTTACAGTTCATCACACATTACAGTTAATTACATTACAGTTCATTACACATTACAGTTCATTACACATTACAGTTCATCACGTAGGCGTAAGAGATTGCAACACAATTCTAAAACATTAAATACATGTGGCTTTTGCTAGACGATATTTTAAAAACAAAATATTTTTTGAAAATACAAATACAACTATAAATGAAGTCATAACAGATACGAATCAGCAAAATTTAGGCACAACTCAAATTGTAGCCATCTGTTCCACAAGTACTTGTATGATCTACTGGATTTTTGTTTTGTTTAGAGACACCACTATCATCGGCTATTGGATGTCAAACATTTGGTAATTTTGACTTGGAGAGGAAACTGCTACATTTTTCCATTAGTAGAAAGGGATCTTTTATATGCACCAGCCCACAGACAGGATAGCACATACCACAGCCTTTGATGTACCAGTCGTGGTGCACTGGCTGGAATGAGTCCATTAGTAAAAGGGATCTTTTATATGCACCACCCCACAGACAGGATAACATATAGCACAAACCTTGATATACCAGCCATAATACACTGTCAGGAATTAATTCACAGATGTAATCAATAAACCAAGTTTTATTGATGTAGGACTTATAGTTTGGAGCTTCATGTAAAGGTGAAATTTTGAAACATTGGCTGTTGGCACTGGATAAGTAGTGTCTATGGCATGAGTTTGACCCGTACCCCCTTTCAATGGTTAGTGTTACTGTTTAAAAGTTTAAAGTTAGGCTTAGGGTTAGTCTTAGAGACTGATATAGAGGGGTACGGGTCGAACTCTTTCTGTATCTATATCCTTTTTACTTGATAAAGGCAAGACAAAAACCCACAATGATATTGAGGAATATACATTATTACATCTTGTACATAAGAAAACATTCCTACATATTAAAAATGATTTTTTCATTTTAAAATAAACCAAATTAAATGTAAACATTAATAAAATATGGTAAAAATATTAACACATCTTTGATCACTGCTATTTAATAATTTAAAGCTGGTTAATATGTCCCTCTAAAATTGTGATAAGGACATTTGACAAATATATATATATATATATATTGGCTATTACTTTTTTAAATAAACATAGTTAATGATTATAACAACAGCAACAACAACAAGAAGCAAAAAACAACAAATAAACATAGGTACACATGTACCATAAACGTTACACATGTACATAAACAATTATGGCACTATGATGACAGCGCATAAAAAACCCCAAATATTGATCTCGGCATTCTGCCTTGGTCAATATTAATTAATCCGTAAATCATCATATCAATTTCTTCAGCTCATCAGTGCTATAACTATAAAAAAAAACGAAAAAAAAAACAAACAAATTTTTTTTCTCAGTCTCAGCAATTTACAGAACTCAAACATGAACGACAGCACTGATGGTAAATGCCGTCGTTGATATATAAATTGCCGTAAGTCAGAAGCACAAAAATGCTGTCTGTAAAGCTTCTTAATAATCGCAAAATGTATACATATGGTGTATATTATCTGCCAGTATGTAACATTTATACATTATACAAATATGTTTAAATTTAGCAAACTAATCTTTCAGTCATGTTTATTTGCTGTAAAAGTTACTTTTAAAAAAACCTGCCATAGGCAGAGTCAAAAATTGACATCGGTGGGTCATTTCAATCATGGCAATTAAAAAAGAAATTGTCGTGACAGACAAATTATTAATTTCGAGCCCTGCATTTAAAATGTTTTAAATATGGCTTATCATCATTTCTTCACTTTCAAACACACTCAGCAGACAAGGAACATTAAATACATTGTCTTGTTCAGAAAACCTGTCTGCATATTTCTTACACACCAGTTGGTGAGAACAATGTTTGTTATTTTTAATAAAAACATACTATTAACACATATGTGTTTGAAAACATTTTAAAAACACACAACTGGCTGCTCCTAGGTGTTGACCAGGTCACCAATGCCATGCCATCAATTGAAAAAAAAAAAAGACTATCAAAATCGTACACAGCAACATACAGTTAAGCTAACATTGCATTGTGTGTGATACATAAGTTAGCTACAAGCACAACGACCGTAAATGACTTATGGTCGGAAAAGACCTTTAAATTTACCTGGTTTTTCAGAATATAAGTCGGAAAAGACCTTTAAATTTACCTGGTTTTTCAGAATATAAGTCGGAAAAGACCTTTAAATTTACCTGGTTTTCCAGAATCGGTAAGAAAAAGATACCAATGTTGCTTAAAAACATCCAGCTTGCTTTCCATCATAAAAATATATGTTTTAAAACACATGTTGTAAGACAAATGGTATCTAATGTAGTATTCTCAATTAACATAAGGAGCCGTTTAAATATTACATATTAACACTATGTTTGTCAAAATTGGACAACATCCCTCCCCCCCAGTAATGCTTCGTAAAACGCTAGACCATACACCCCCAAAAAGATTAAGTAATGCTTGGAGACACACCCACTCCCATTCACAAACAAGTCATGCGATGGGTTTAATATAATTTTAACATACTGTTTTGCCATTTGGGAAAGCACAGATACACATTTCAACTCGATTTACAATCCTTATATATTGTATGTATACGCCTAGTCATAACTACCTACGTTAAACATAGTCGCTGTGACAGAACATTTATGAAAAACACATAACAAAATAACAGATTTTAGTAATAAAAAATTTAAAAAGTGTGTGACGGAATGCTGTTAAATACACCCATGCACTCACTCCCACTATATAACGTTTGGACCTACATCCACCCATTCACCCCCCGTAACGCTATATAACGTTTAAACCTACACCCACCCATTCACACCCCGTAACGCTATATAACGTTTGGACCTACACCCATTCACCACCCCACCCCACCACCCCGTAATGCTATATAACGTTTGGACCTACACCCACCCATTCACCACCACCCCCCGTAATGCTATATAACGTTTGGACCTACACCCACCCATTCACCCCCCGTAACACTATATAACGTTTGGACCTACACCCACCCATTCACCCCCCCTCCCGTAACGCTATATAACATTTGGACCTACACCCATTCAACCCCGTAACGCTATATAATGTTTGGACCTACACCTACCCATTCACCCCCCGTAACACTATATAACGTTTGGACCTACACCCATTCAACCCCGTAACGCTATATAACGTTTGGACCTACACCTACCCATTCACCCCCGTAATGCTATATAATGTTTGGACCTACACCCACCCATTCACCCCCTCATAACGCTATATAACATTTGGACCTACACCCACCCATTCACCCCCGTAACGCTATATAACGTTTGGACCTACACCCACCCATTCACCCCCGTAACGCTATATGTTTGGACCTACACCCACCCATTCAACCCTTGTAACGCTATATAACGTTTGGACCTACACCCACCCATTCACCCCCCGTAACACTATATAACATTTGGACCTACACCCACCCATTCACCCCCCCTCCCGTAACGCTATATAACATTTGGACCTACACCCATTCAACCCCGTAACGCTATATAACGTTTGGACCTACACCTACCCATTCACCCCCCCTCCCGTAACGCTATATAACATTTGGACCTACACCCATTCAACCCCGTAACGCTATATAACGTTTGGACCTACACCCACCCATTCACCCCCCCTCCCGTAACGCTATATAACATTTGGACCTACACCTACCCATTCACCCCCGTAACGCTATATAATGTTTGGACCTACACCCACCCATTCACCCCCTCATAACGCTATATAACATTTGGACCTACACCCACCCATTCACCCCCTCATAACGCTATATAACATTTGGACCTACACCCACCCATTCACCCCCGTAACGCTATATAACGTTTGGACCTACACCCACCCATTCACCCCCGTAACGCTATATAATGTTTGGACCTACACCCACCCATTCAACCCTTGTAACGCTATATAACGTTTGGACCTACACCCACCCATTCACCCCCCGTAACGCTATATAACGTTTGGACCTACACCCACCCATTCACCCCCCGTAACGCTATATAACGTTTGGACCTACACCCACCCATTCACCCCCCGTAACCCTATATAACGTTTGGACCTACACCCACCCACCCCCCGTAATGCTATATAACATTTGGACCTACACCCACCCATTAACGCTATATAACGTTTGGACCTACACCCACCTATTCACGCCCCGTAACGCTATATAATGTTTGGACCTACACCCACCCACCGCACGTAATATCTGAATGGCCCCTAACAGTATTGCACTTCGCAAAAGTGAGACAGATCTGCAGATCATATTGCACTGTTCTGGTTTTTCAAACCAATAACTCATGATATTGCACTCTTCTGGTCCAAAGCTAGGAAACCCCTTTATGAAGAAGGAAGGAAATGTTTTATTTAACGACGCACTCAACATATTTTATTTACGGTTATATGGCGTCAGACGTGGTTAAGGACCATATAGATATTTAGAAAGGAAACCCGCTGTCGCCACTTCATGGGCTACTTTTTTCGATTAGCAGCAAGGGATCTTTTATATGCACCATCCTACAAACAGGGTAGTACATACCATGGCCTCTGATAAACCAGTCGTGGTGCACTGGCTGGAATGAGAAATAGCACAATGTGGCCACCGACGGGGACTGATCTCACACCGACTGCATATATCTAGTGAGCGCTGTACCACTGGGCTACATATCGCCCCAGACAATGGTGACATTTACCATCGCAGAACAGTGATTCAAAATGTGTTGAAGATTATTTCTCCAGCAGTTCCGTTGGAGCAGTCAACTGAGTCATTTCTACACCGACGGGTTTCTTCTCTGATTTCAGTCTTTTTTCGCTCCATATTCTGATGAGAGGTTCGAGCATGACTATGACGGCTCCTAACACAGTGAGGATACCGATCACTATAAACGACATGTTCCACGAGTTTGTCAGATCACGCAGAGCACCTGAAACAAATAAAAAAATTAAATAGAAGAAAAGGAAGGAAGCCAAACAGCACATCTATAAACAATAGACCATTTTCTATCTATAAACAATAGACCATTTTCTATCTATAAACAATAGACCATTTTCTATCTATAAACAACAGACCATTTTCTATCTATAAACAGACCATTTTCTATCTATAAACAATAGACCATTTTCTATCTATAAACAGACCATTTTCTATCTATAAACAACAGACCATTTTCTATCTATAAACAACAGACCATTTTCTATCTTAAACAATAGACCATTTTCTATCTATAAACAATAGACCATTTTCTATCTATAAACAGACCATTTTCTATCTATAAACAACAGACCATTTCCTATCTATAAACAACAGACCATTTTCTATCAGCTTTTTGGCGATTTAATAATGAAATATATTATTCAAATTCAACTTTTGGCCATTTGGCAAGAGACAGCTTAAACCGTATAAAAAGGGAAGGAAGGAAGGAAATTTTTATTTAATGACGCACTCAACACATTTTATTTACGGTTGTATGGCATCGGACATATGGTTAAGGACCACACAGATATTGAGAAAGGATTCCCACTGTTGCCACTTCATGGGCTACTCTTTTTCGATTAGCAGGAAGTGATCTTTTATATACACCATCCCACAGACAGGATAGCACATACTGGACACAGCCTTTGATGTACCCGTCATGGAGACTGACCGCGAGTGCATTACCACCGGGTTACATCCCGCCCCTTAAATAGAGGATAACTATTTAATGAAGTCGGATACCTGCTTTATCCTGTGATGGTAAGAATGGGAAATTTCTCATTCGCCCTGAACAGGATAAAGCTAGTTATTATCTCTATCCTGCAGACCATAAAAAATTACAGGAGAAAGCTATTATTTCTGTTATTTCAGCCACACTGTACGATAACCTATACTCCGTCCACGACAAGTTATTTATTTCTGAGCCGACTGATTTGTAAATTGCACACAAAAATAGTGGGGTTTTTGGTTATTTCCAAAACACTTTTAATTTTCAGCTTACGTCAAACCAAACTGAAGTTAATTACAAAAACATTTTATAGAGGTCAAATGAGTGATTTTTTAATATATAGTTATGCATGTGACATCAAAAGTGATATCCTGCTACTATACGGATATGACTTTGCTTTATCCGTCATCATATTCTGTCAATAGAAACCGTGGTTGCAAGATAAATTAAATTATACACCTACAAGACGGGGAGCAAATCTTCAAATTCAGGAGATGATGGTGACATTCAGGCAAAATGAGCTGGCCTCAAAGCTTTTCACCACATATATTTCCATCATTCTACTCACAAAATTAATAGTAATCCATAAAAAAAATGTGTTGTGATTCATTTGCAACTCGTCAAATTGCGAATTTTAGGAACAATTGGCGAATTTTATTTTGATTTGGCAAAAAAAATTCCTGTACTAATTGGTTTTTTGTTGTTGAAAATAACAGTGATTTAGCATTTTTTAAAGATGATTTGGCAGAATGTTTTGGTAGATGTGCTAATATGAACAAATATTGTTATCTAGATTTTTGTCTAATTCAGGCAAAAATTAGCCTGTCCCCGCTCCCCCCTACTCCCAAAAAAGGAGTCTGTAAGCCCATACCGGCCTCGGTGGCGTAGTGGTTAAGCCATCGGACTACAGGCTGGTAGGTACAGGTTCGCAGACCGGTACCGGCTCCAACCCAGAGCGAGTTCTTAAGGGCTCAATGGGTAGGTGTAAGGCCACTACACCCTCTTCTCTCTCACTAACTACTAACCAAATAACAATTAACCTACTGTCCTGGACAGACAGCCCAGATAGCTGAGGTGTGTGCCCAGGACAGTGTGCTTGAACCTTAATTGGATATAAGCACGGAAATAAGTTGAAATGAAATGAAATGTAAGCCCATGATTGAAATATACCAACACTGTTGGGATATCAACAGCAGTAAGACACCATTCATCCCTTCATAACATTTTATATTAGGTAGTTGCCATGTTAACATTATATACTCTTCAAAAAAAGTAGGGGAACTCTAATAAGAATTTACAATTGCCAAAATTGTAAAGTATATTAGCTGTGGGGAATGGTTATATGATAATAGTGAATTAATTGGGCAAACATTACAACCAGTAGTTCAGTATTACAGTAGGTTTTATGACCACCAAAGATCTTGAAGGACGATTGGGGTCAAAAGTGAATGTTGAAAGTTGACGTTTTTTATCAGTAAATCGCAAATTCAAACAATAAAAATGACTAAAAACAAAACAATAACAACTGTATGACCAACAGAATGAAAAAGCTTGACAGAAATAATGTTCCACAGTAATTACTGGACCTTCCTGGAAATTGTACGGGGCAACTGTGTGATGCATGTGCAAACTATGGAATGTGTTTCGGTGTGTTGATAAACAGACCTGAACATTCTTTACTAGGATGTTTGTGGTCAAAACGTATGTTCTATTTTTGAAGAGTATATAAACCATATTTGGCAAACTTAGGGCTGAGGGGGGCGGGGATTAGTAAAACATAAACATGATACAGAAAGATAGCCTTTTTCATCTTCACAAAAAGTGCATGTTTAAGCTAAAAAGATATTTCTGAACTAAAATAGAAATGTGTTTTGTGTTGGGTAGAAGCTACCCCTCTCCCCTAGATCTGGCCCTGGAGATACCTACCTACAAGAGGCGGTCCACCACCAAGTCCGACCGACATGGCAACCGTCATCCAGCCAAAGGCACTGGACAGCATTTCCACCCCGAGAACATCGACCAGCATCACTGCAATGAGGGCGATGTATGCCCCGGCGAAGAATCCAAATGAACTACAGAAGAAGTAGAGCATTTCCTTCGTATTCACGCATGAAAGAAGAATGTCTAGTACGCCGCTGATTGCCATACTGCCAAGAAAGATGTAATGTCGCCGGATGATCTTCAGATCTGAAAACCATCCCATGAAAAGACGTCCAATCAAATCGGACAATCCGACTATTGACACGAGGAAGGCTGCAGTCTGTTTGTCGATGTTGTATTCCACTTCCGCGTACGATGGTAACATCATGAAGACGTTCGGGTAGCCACAGTTGGCGAACATCACAGAGAAAATGTAAACTAAAAACAACGGGTTTAGTAAGAGAGAGAAGTTGAAGAGAGGAATGCTGGATTTCGTTTTTCCAGATTTTTTTGACAAACGGAAACAAGAACAACAAAGGCTTTGCGACTTCTCGTCTTCTACCAATTTGGTAGAATCGGTTTCGGGGATATTTTGAAAAGAAGCAAGAATTAAGTCGCCGGTGCTGGCATATAAAGATGTTTCACTTTTTGACTCGGTTTGTGAGAGTAATCGCACACAGTGATGCTGTAAAGGCGAGTCTGATCCTGGAGGGAGATTATTCTCCACTGAATAATACTTCTGTAAACGTTTCTTCTTCTCAATTGATGAATCACTATTAGACAAATTGGTACAATCCTGAGAAAAATATCTCCTTTTTGTCGCAAGCAGAATAGATTTCTCAGGAACATGCCGACATAGTTTCTTGGAATCAACATCAGCATTGATAATATGAGCCGTGTTTTTGACGACTTTATCTTCTCGAGAGTGTTGTTTGAGATTTTTTGATGTTTTCTTGTAACTAGATAAAGGACGGAACAGACAGGCACACACACAGATGTTTAACATGAGACCACCAATGATGATGAGTGAGCCAAAAAGACCGTAGTAATCCAGCAAGAACCGCATTAAATTCGGAAGTGCGAAACTCCCAACTCCACTGCCAGAAGTGGAAATACCATTGGCCAATGATCGTCTCTTTTTAAAATGATGGCCAACCATTACCACACAAGGGGCATAGCTCAGGCTAAATCCAATTCCTGGAAGGTAAAAAAATAAAAAGAGAGAGAGAGAAATGAAGGATGGTTAATTAGAGGTATACAGGGCTAGCTCTGGCACATGCCAAATTCACCCATTGTGATTTTTTTTCACAACAATTTTAAGAACAATTAGCAAATTTTACTTTAATTTGGTGAAAACAATTTGTGTAATAAATGATATTTTGTTGGAAACATGCTATAGTTTTTGCATTTTTGAGATAATTTGGCAAACATTTCTGATCACCCAGAGCTAGCCCTGTGTACAGCATTAAGTGTCACCAGAAATTTTTGATAGGGTTGTTTTTGTAACGCAGGGTTTCTGCCAGAGTACTCAAATATTTTTGCATATTTTTTTTTTTTTTTAAGTTAACTGTTTGACAAAATTAATTACTCTTATCAATACTGTAGGATTTTCTTAACCCTAACCCATGTTCTTTCTGGGGGAGGCCCCCCATTAGAGCAAGAGCCCGGGGTCATTTATCTGACGGAAGTGACCATTTGTTTGGTGGTTGTTTTTGGAAAGAGTATACCTAGGCCAATCAGAAAAGTCAATTCTTAAGTGTACCCAGCGGTGGATAAGGTCACGAGGCAAGGTCAAAGGTCAAATCAGTGCATTTTACAAAAAAAATCAAAAATGATTTTCATTAACCATATTACCCACCCAAACTAATATAGTCATTTTATTACACAATAAATGAGTAATCAGACTTCCTATATTTGATTTAACAGTAAAATATGAAGAATATCTGACACAAAATTGCGAATATCTCATAAACCGATAGACTTTTGCAAAAGTTGGAGTTATTTTACTGATACTTAAAAGATGAGATTTTATCATGCATATTATGTTGCTAAACTTCCTTTTTCAGGTATTGACCCATAATGGCTGAGCCAGAGTGTGTCCTCTGTACAGATGATCCATGCCTTACAGATGAACATGTAAAGACATTTGACCTTGAAAAATGGAACAGGGTGAAATAGTCAGCTGAGCGAAGGCTTCAACGCCCACAAGGATTGCAGTCGAAATACTTGGCTGTATGTACACGATTACCCAACGAACTCTCTGATAAATGCGGCTACCACAGTACTTGCTACAACAAATTCAATGCTTTCCCCAAAAATACACCCACAGATGAACAATGTGGGCTAAAAGCTCTTCTTAGGAGTCAGGCTAAATCCCTGGAAACAACGTCATCCACTGGTAATCTTCCTCCTGTGTGTATATTTTGCACAAAAGCTAGGAAAAAGTGGAGGGGTGTGGAGGTACCCCTCACTAACTGTGAACTTGACTGCGCAGAGGAAAACATTAAAGATGCTGCCAACATTCTAAACGATAGACTGATGCTTGCAAAGCTTGGGAATGTTGGTTTCCATTCAAAAGAGGCGAAGTATCATAGCATTTGTAAAAGAGACTACCTTAATCGGGCACGTTCTGCTGCGACAGAACAGATGAAATCAAAGGTGAAAGCAAGTGAGCATAATATGCAAGAAATGGCTTTTGGACTTTTGGTTTCCTACATTCAGTCATCAGTTATTGACAATAATCGACCAGAATACCTAGTTTCACTTCACGGTCAGTATTGTCAATTTGTAGATAGGATCGCCAGTGATGAAAATGTAGACATTGTCAGGTCAGCCACCAAAACTCTTAGTGAGAAAATCTTAAAAACCTTTGGTGACAAGGTCATGTTAGAAATGAATAGTAGAAAGCAAGGTCTGGTCTTGTACAATAGCAACATGAGCAAGGATGAGGCTTTGAAAATGGCTGTACACAATAGCTCGTCCGATGTGTTCAAGGTGCTAGATTCAGCCCGTATCCTGCATTCATCCTTACTTGGGATAATGAAGTCAAGCCCTGATCTTCCAGCCTCGTTGTCCTTGGATGATTTTAGGAGGGGACAAGCTGAGCCTCCTGATCTTTTGCTAAGGTTCTTTCAAGTCCTGATTTGTGGTTCTCAGAATGAGGTTTCAGAAAAGGTGAACAGACAGGCTATATCTTTAGCACAGGATGCACTTTATTGTGCAACAAAAGGTAGAGTTAAACCTTCAAAGCATCTCTGCACTGGAGTAGGCATGAAAAGTCTCACGGGCAGTAGGAAGGTTGTTGATATTCTGAATAGGTTTGGGCACTCAGTGAGTTATCATGTAGCAGAAGGCATTGAAACTGAGATAGCATCCTCAATCACAGAAAAAGATAGGGTTCTACCTGATATGCTCCTTCAACTTTCAGGCTTGTGCACAGGAACTGCATTTGATAACTATGACGAACTAACAGAAACCCTCTCTGGGAAGGACACACTCCATGACACTGTTGGCATCTGCTATCAAAACAAATTAACAATGCCACGTGAACAGGGTAACTTCACTGAGACTCAGAACGTCCCACAGAAAAGATGACTGCAAGACGAAAGTTTATGGATCCCCTCCAAACGAAGAAGGCGACAATATGACCCACCAGGCAAGAATATTGAGCCATACAAGAGGAAACCATCCATGTCAGCATTTTTCTTCGAGGTGTATGAGGTTAATCCCCCAGAAAACCTCAGGAAGATTCAGAAAATGAACCATATATGGATGTTGTCCTGTTTCTTACAATGGAATTCCCTTGTTCACCATGATAGCCTCCCACAGCAGGTAATAGGATATATGGAAAATATAGACCTACCACCAACCAGACTGGATGTCGTGCAAGAAACACTTCGCATAGCACAGAAGGTAGCATATGAGTGTGGAGACCCTTATGCCATTGTTAGTTATGATCTGGCCATCGCTAAGCCAGCCCTACAGATTCAGGCACAAGAGTCTCCCAAATATGATAATGTCTTCATTTGCTTTGGGACATTTCATATCACAATGGCATATTTCGGTTCATTAGGTTATCTCCTTGACTCATCAGGTGCCTCTGAGATATTGTGCAATGTTGACGTCCTAACCTCTGGTTCTGTGCGTGGCTTTCTTAGCGAAAAGCATTTCAATCGTTGTAAACGTCGGCATCCACTTCTTGCCACAGCTCTGCAGATCCTGCATTTCCGTCGGTTTACTGAACTGCATGGAGTTGTATCTGATGAGGTAAAGACTGTGCTGGATTCCTTTGCTGAGAATCCATCAGAAGCGAGTCTGTCAGAGGTCCTTCAGTCTGATGCTTGCAACAATTTGTTAGACAGATATAACAAGTACACTGGCACCAGCTCGAGGAATACCAGATGCCTGATCAACATATCAGAACTTGCCCAGAAACTAACACCACCTGTGTGTTCTGCACTCCCAGCCTTTCACGCCTTCTCTGGATGTGACTACACGGCCGCATTCCTTCGTAAAGCAAAGGCAAGACCCTATGGACTGATGATCAAGAATGCAGAATACATATCAGCATTCGCTGAACTAGGATCAAGTGAAAATGTTGAGCCCCAGGTTTCTGCAAATCTTGAGCAATTTGTTTGATGTATGTATGGGATCTACAAAGCGACAGATGTGAATGACACTCGGTTTGTCCTCTTCAAGAAGTCATATGCTCCAAGGAATGAAGACAGGCCAATGGAGAAGATCAAATCTACTGACCCTTGTTGCCTACCACCATGCAAAGATGTTCTTCAACAAAAGATAAAGAGGGCAAACTATGTTGCACATCTATGGAAAAATGCCAGACAATCCAATCCAATCAAATTTCCAGCACATGGCCATGGATGGAGACTCACAGACAATAACAAACTGGAATTTGTTTGGTTTGAGGGCCCACAGAGTCCAAGTAAACTTTGCACAGAACTGGCAGAAGATGCTTCATTCAACGATCATGAGGAAGAAGAAGAGGATGATGAAAATCTCACCTACAGTGTCTCTTCTGATGAAGAAGACGATGACGAAGAGGATTGAGTAGGTTCTTTGGCCATTCAAGTATATGATTTGACCTTGTTTCATTAGCTTGTCCACCATTGGCTAATCGTCAAGATTGACCTTTTCCATAGTCCAAAGTTTGCACCGGAAGTCACCTATATTCTTTGAAAAACTGCATTGACTAGTGTTCTACGTGTTGACAGCATTGAATATAAATATATGCATGCTAAAGTAGCATCTTGTAAGTATCAGTAAAATAACTCCCTCTTTTGCAAAAGTCAACCGGTTTACGAGATATTCACACTTTTCTGTCAGATTTTCTTCACATTTTAAGGTTAAATTAAAGGTACGGAGTCTTATTACTAATTTATTTGTGCATAAAATGACTCTTTGTTACTTTGGGTGGATAATATGGTTACTGAAAAACATTTCTCAAAACATTTTGTAAAATGCACTTATTTGACCTTTGACCTTACCCTGTGACCTTATCCACCGCTGGGTACACTTAAGGATTAACTTTTCTGATAGCCCAAGGTATACTCTTTCCAAAATTAGCCACCAAACAAATGGTCATTTTCATCAGATAAATGACCCTGGGCTCTTGGACTACATAACCCCTGTTGACAGTGGTTGCATTCAATTCCATAGCGTCATACCTAAAAATTTCTTTCTAGCAGAAACACTAACAAATTAGTAAAGTTTTTGGATAATATATCTTTTTTTTAAAGCAAGAAACCAGTATAGATTTTGGATAATACTATTTGTTTACTAACTGTAAAAAAATAAACCCACCAAAACAATGCACATCATTAAAAGATGATTCATTCACACCCTCTGAATCCCCACCCCCACCAACGTTAACACGTACAAAAATCAGTTCATTTAATATATCCACTGGTTGTTGAAACCTTTTACTCATTTTCTGCCCCCCACTTAAAACTGAATCATAGTTTGAATGGAAACTGACAAACTTAAAGGGACAGATTGTAGTTTTTAAGCACTATGGCATGTTTTTCACTATTAGAGCCGTTTATGATCACTGAAATCAAACATTACTTACATTTTATTTTTCAGATTATCCATTTCCTTACAACCGAAGTGTTTCTGGTCATCCTGGTGTTTCTTATATCACATAACGCATTTTTCATAATTTTAAAAACGCACGTGCGTCTGAAAAGTAATGGCTATGGAGTCTCGTTTTGGTTATTTTTACTGGTATTTCAACGTCACGGACTCTTGTTTCACTCTATTGTATCCAAATTTGTTACAGGTTTGTAAATTAGCCAAACTTAGTGTCCATTATCACGGGTTGAAACTAGAGTCGAGGTGAAAAATATGCCTTAGTGTTTAAAAACTAGGATCTGTCACTTTAAACATTTATATCTAGTGTCCTGTGATAAAAATTACAAAAGAAGTACAAAAGAACAGGCAATCTGTTCAGCCAAGGACATCTAATGCCTTCCATCTTCAACATTTCTAACTTGGTGTTTGATAACTCAAGTGACTTCTATCTAGCCCCCACCCCCTCCTTCTTTGTTTACTTGAGCTAGGTGTTTGAATGTTAATCGCTGTAAATGTATGATGCAAGCTTCAGGTCTTTTGGAACATGCCAACCACTGATGACTAGACTGGTCCCTGTTTGCACTGTCGGTTTTTGAGAATCAGTCTATCCAGGAGTTTAGATATTATCATCTTTAAACACTGAGAGTGATAGTAATTGATTTTTCTATGAATTTTCCAGAAATCTATTCCTATATCCATATCTATTTTTTTTCATGGAAAGCAAGACAGAAAATGCTATAATGACACAATTTAAACTTTATGCTACCTACCTCCATCTTCCTGCATCAAAGTTTTTTTTATTTTGCAAAGAGCTCCATTGTACAGTTTGTATACTTGTGAACAGGGCTTAAACTTAAAGTTACCTTTTGGCAATGTTGAAATGTTTTTGTCATAGGTAAAATTCTGGTCAACTTTAAACCAATAACTGTTGTGACAGATATAAAAGCCAAAAAGTATCCCTTCAACTGACTGCAATAAAAAAAACTTTTTTGTTTAACGACACCACTGGAGCACATTGATTAATTAATCATCGGCTGTTGGATGTCAAACATTTGGTAATTCTGACATGTAGTCATCAAAGGAAACCGGCTACATTGTTCCTAATGCAGCAAGGGATCTTCTATATGTGCCATCCCACAGACAGGATATCACATACCACAGCTTTTGACCAGTTGTGGTGCACTGGCTGGAATGAGATCAGTTGAATGGATCCTCCGTGGTGGTTAGATCCTGCGACGCAAGCACCTCAAACGAGCACCCAACTGACTGAGCTAAATCCCCCGCCCCCAGCCATCAATAATAGAATAGAGCAGAGCAGAGCAGAGCAGAGCAGAGCAGAGCAGAGCAGAGCAGAGCAGAGCAGAGCAGATGTTTAACGACACCCCAGCATGATAAACAGTCATCAATAAAGCCCCCGACCTAGAGTAATTCATAATGCAACTACAGCCATTGTTTGAGCCATGAAATAAATTGTACTTTGATGACTTACCACACATTAGCCCGTACGTGACAAACAGCCACTCAAAGGAAGGAATGAACGCAGAACACACGAAACCTGCACAGGTTAGAATACCACCACACAACACCACGGTTCTACAGGAGTACTTCGTCGCAAGAGCATTAGACACCGGACCTGGAAATAAACAAACATGTTGAGAGTAGTGCTAAAGAAATACATGTATCGTACTGTACCCAACCACAAGGCCCCACAGATTTTCATAACACCTAAATTTAAGGGCCTTAACTCCAGTCAAAATTGGGTAAATCCCCATGAAATTCAAACTTAATCTGTAATCGGCCTTGGTGGTGTCGTGGTTAAGTCATCGGACATGAGGATGGTAGGTACAGGGTTCGCAGCCCGGTACCAGTTCCCACCCAAAGCAAGTTCTAACGACTCAGTGGATAGGTGTAAGACCACTACACCTTCTTCTCTCTCACTAACAACTAACCAACTGTCCTGGATAAACAGCCCAGATAGCTGAGGTATGTGCCAGGAGAGTGTGCTTGAACCTTAATTGGAAATAAGCACAAAAATAAGTTGAAATGAAATGAAAAAAATCTGTCAATGATAAAGCTATATAAAAAATTTCAGCTCAATATTTTGAAGCTTTGCATACAAAGAACCTCCGGATAGAAATGAAACCCATAGCCCCTCCTGTTGGACAGGAAGGGAATTAATGATACCCTCCAACTTAGACATGATGTAGGCAAATAAGAAATATGTCAAATGTTACATTAAAAAAATATGTTAACCGCACAAAATATTACGTGAGTGGTTACAGTATAAGTACCCGTTTTACCCTCTGGCAGAAACCCTGCTTGCAGCTAATCGAAAAAGGCTGTGGTATGTACTACCCTGTCTGTGGGATAGTGCATATAACAGATCCCTTGCTGCTAATCGAAAAGAGTAGCCCATGAAGTGGCGACAGCGTGTTTCCTTTCTCAATATCTGTGTTGTCTTTAACCATAAGTCTGACGCCATATAACCGTAAATAAAATGTGTTGAGTGCGTCGTTAAATAATACAATTTCTTCCTTCCTTCTGTGTGACCCACCTAATCCCAACATGAGTGATGCGGAAACTGCCTGGACACCGGCTAAAGCCTTGGACGACGTCTTGTACTTGTTTTGAAACTCAACAAACAGAACTCCAAACGACTTGACCCCCCCAACAGCGAGGATGTGCATCCCAAAACAACCTGCAAGTAGAGAAAAAAAATCTGCATACTAGGTCATCTGTCGAAAATACAGTCAAATCCGCTTAATTGCATGTCAAATTTATGCCAATAACCGGTATAACCGATTATTCGATAGAGCCTCACTTCCAGATTATAACCAATGGTAAACTTTACAAATGCCTTGTGGACAGTCTATCTTACTCTTAACTGCAGAACATTGTCTGTATGCGTTTCATTTGTATTTTATATCTGTACAAAACAGAGCTAAAGGGATGTTTTGAATAAGTTGTGACTCCTACCATGAAGCAAAGTCATGTTCATTGTTTATAAGTGGACCGGACGGATGGATGGATGGATGAAGAAATGGATGGGATGGGATGGATGGATGGATGGATGGATGGATGGATGGATGGATGGATGGAACATGAATGGATGGATGGATGGATGGGGATGGGGATGGGGATGGGATGGGATGGGATGGGAGGGGAGGGGATGGGAATGGGATGATGATAGAATGGGATGGGATGGGATAGGATGGGATGGATGAATGAATACTATATGGAAAGATAATTGGATGGAAAGTTGAAATGGGTTTGGATGCATATGAAATTTAATGGACGGATGGATGGATAAAAATGGGTTTGGGTGGATGGATGGATGGATGGATGGATGGATGGATGAATGGGATGGGATGGGATGGGATGGGATGGGATGGGATGGGATGGGATGTATGGATGGATGAATGAATACTATGATACAGATAATTGAATGGAAAGATGGAAATGGGTTTGGATGGATGGGAAAGTTAATGGATGGATGCAGATTTATGGATGGATGGATGGATGGATGGATGGATGGATAAAAATGGGTTTGGATGGATGGATGGATGGATGGATGGACACATGGAACATGAATGGATGGACGGATGGACGGATGGAAGGATGGATGGATGAATGGATGGATGGATGGATGGATGGGTAGGTTTCTTTGGAAGGGTGAATGGGTATGGATGAATGGATGGATGGATGGATAAATGGATGGATAAATGGATGGATGAAAGAATGGATAGTTTTATAGATAACTGAATGGATGGATGGGTAGATAGATAGATAGATGAGTGTATATGTAACTACTGACCTACAACAATCATCCAGGCCCAGCCCTTGTCGACCGGTAGACAGATAGACACATGGATGAACTGAGTGTATATGTAAATACTGACCTACAACAATCATCCAGGCCCAAACCTTGTCGACCGGGTAGATAGATAGACACATGAATGAACTGAGTGTGTAAATGTAAATACTGACCTACAACAATCATCCAGGCCCAGCCCTTGTCGACCAGGTAGATAGATAGACACATGAATGAACTGAGTGTAAATGTAAATACTGACCTACAACAATCATCCAGGCCCAGCCCTTGTCGACCGGTAGATAGACAGACACATGGATGAACTGAGTGTGTAAATGTAAATACTGACCTACAACAATCATCCAGGCCCAGCTCTTGTCGACCGGGTAGACAGATAGACACATGGATGAACTGAGTGTGTAAATGTAAATATTGACCTACAACAATCATCCAGGCCCAGCCCTTGTCGACCGGGTAGATAGACAGACACATGGATAAACTGAGTGTGTAAATGTAAATACTGACCTACAACAATCATCCAGGCCCAGCCCTTGTCGACCGGGTAGATAGACAGACACATGGATAAACTGAGTGTGTAAATGTAAATACTGACCTACAACAATCATCCAGGCCCAGCCCTTGTCGACCGGGTACTGCTCATCAGTCCCAGCATCATCCACAGCATCGTTCACAACATGGTCGGCTCCACTTACTTCCGTCGCCGGCACAGCAGCATCTACTGCAGTCTCATGAGAGTTACTTCTCCTAGTGTCTTCCTTCAAAAACAAGGCTGTAATTAGGTGTGGACAAAACGAACACTCACCCACTACCGAACCTGGTCGAGCAGCTTGTGCTCCCATGCACATGACAGCGCTGGGACCCTCTCTCCCATAAAACTTTTCCCATCCTGGATGGAGGAGCCAGTGAAAGTGGACACTTGCGCCTGTGTGCTACAACAGCTTATTCTGAATGTGCACATTAAAACCATGACAGGCGTGTGCTACAACAGCTTATTCTGAATGTGCACGTTAAAACCTATGAGCTGACTTGACCTAGGTGTGGACAATTATTATGGTATTAACAATGAAGATGTGTGCTACAGCAGCTTATTCTGAATGTGCACGTTAAAACCTATGAGCTGACTTGACCTAGGTGTGGACAATTATTATGGTATTAACAATGAAGATGTGTGCTACAACAGCTTATTCTGAATGTGCATGTTAAAACCTATGAGCTGACTTGACCTAGGTGTGGACAATTATTATGGTATTAACAATGAAGATGTGTGCTACAACAGCTTATTCTGAATGTGCACGTTAAAACCTATGAGCTGACTTGACCTAGGTGTGGACAATTATTATGGTATTAACAATGAAGATGTGTGCTACAACAGCTTATTCTGAATGTGCACGTTAAAACCTATGAGCTGACTTGACCTAGGTGTGGACAATTATTATGGTATTAACAATGAAGATGTGTGCTACAACAGCTTATTCTGAATGTGCACGTTAAAACCTATGAGCTGACTTGACCTAGGTGTGGACAATTATTATGGTATTAACAATGAAGATGTGTGCTACAACAGCTTATTCTGAATGTGCACGTTAAAACCTATGAGCTGACTTGACCTAGGTGTGGACAATTATTATGGTATTAACAATGAAGATGTGTGCTACAACAGCTTATTCTGAATGTGCACGTTAAAACCTATGAGCTGACTTGACCTAGGTGTGGACAATTATTATGGTATTAACAATGAAGATGTGTGCTACAACAGCTTATTCTGAATGTGCACGTTAAAACCTATGAGCTGACTTGACCTAGGTGTGGACAATTATTATGGTATTAACAATGAAGATGTGTGCTACAACAGCTTATTCTGAATGTGCACGTTAAAACCTATGAGCTGACTTGACCTAGGTGTGGACAATTATTATGGTATTAACAATGAAGATGTGTGCTACAACAGCTTATTCTGAATGTGCATGTTAAAACCTATGAGCTGACTTGACCTAGGTGTGGACAATTATTATGGTATTAACAATGAAGATGTGTGCTACAACAGCTTATTCTGAATGTGCACGTTAAAACCTATGAGCTGACTTGACCTAGGTGTGGACAATTATTATGGTATTAACAATGAAGATGTGTGCTACAACAGCTTATTCTGAATGTGCACGTTAAAACCTATGAGCTGACTTGACCTAGGTGTGGACAATTATTATGGTATTAACAATGAAGATGTGTGCTACAACAGCTTATTCTGAATGTGCACGTTAAAACCTATGAGCTGACTTGACCTAGGTGTGGACAATTATTATGGTATTAACAATGAAGATGTGTGCTACAACAGCTTATTCTGAATGTGCACGTTAAAACCTATGAGCTGACTTGACCTAGGTGTGGACAATTATTATGGTATTAACAATGAAGATGTGTGCTACAACAGCTTATTCTGAATGTGCACGTTAAAACCTATGAGCTGACTTGACCTAGGTGTGGACAATTATTATGGTATTAACAATGAAGATGTGTGCTACAACAGCTTATTCTGAATGTGCACGTTAAAACCTATGAGCTGACTTGACCTAGGTGTGGACAATTATTATGGTATTAACAATGAAGATGTGTGCTACAACAGCTTATTCTGAATGTGCACGTTAAAACCTATGAGCTGACTTGACCTAGGTGTGGACAATTATTATGGTATTAACAATGAAGATGTGTGACAAAATAATACAGAGAATGAATATCACTTTAAGGATCATTTACAATAATCAACATTTTCATCTGTACAAGTGCTACCGGTATGAATGTCGGTGTCTGTCTCTCTGTCTGTCTGTCTGTCTCTGTCTGTCTGTCTGTTTGTTTGTCTCTGTCCATCTGTCTCTCTCTCTGTCTGTCTCTCTCTCTGTTTGTAAAGTGCTCTGGTAAAGTGCTCACTTGATGCACAGTCGGTCTAGGATTGATCCCTGTCGTTGGGCCTATTGGGCTATTTCTCGTCCCAGCCAGTGCATCACGACTGGTATATCAAAGGCTGTGGTATGTGCTCCCTGTCTGTGGGATGGTTCATATAAAAGATCCCTTGTTTCTAATAGAAAAATGTAGTGGGTTTCCTCTCTAAGATTATATGTCTGAATTACCAAATGTCTGACATCCAGTAGCTGATGATTACTAAATCAATGTGCTCTAGAGGTACTGTTAAACAAAACAAACATTAACTGAAGACTATGTATCAGAATTACCAAATTTTTTACATCCAATAGCCGATGATTAATTAATCAATATATAAGGGTGTTGCTAAAAAAAAAAAAAAAAAAAAAAAAAATTCTTTTCCTGTACACCAACCTCATTTGACTGTAGTGTCTTGCACTCTGTACTGACATCTCCCTCCTCACAGCTAGTGTCATGTCTGGACGATCCAATGTTGGTGCTATCCAGTAATTTCTTCTCCTCATCCTTGACGTCTGCTTGCCTGTCTGCCCGTGTTTCAACTCTTGTAGATCTTTCTCCAGACGTGAGACAGCTGTGACCTTCTTCCATCTTACTCTACCAGTACAGTACTGATTATACGTAGTTAGCTGCAAATATACATTGTTTAAATAATTAAAGCCGCACTCACAATTTTTTTTTTTTATTTAATAACTATATAGATGTTGAAAATGGTTGGGGGCACGAACAACTTCCCTCCACCACTACCACCACCAACAACTTTGAAGGGTATGCACTGCCCCCCCCCCCCCCCCCCCCCCCCCCCCCCCCACACACACCCCAGTTGCATTAACAGATCATTAAAAAGTTTGTTAAAGTTTTTGTGTGTAACAACACCACTAGAGATCGTTGATTTATTAATCAACGGCCGTTGGGATGTCAAATATATGATAATTCTGATATATAGTCTTAGACAGGAAACCTGCAATATTTTCCCATTAGTAGCAAGGGATCTTTTATATGCACTATTCCACATACAGGACAGCACATACCACAGCCTGTAATATACCAGTTGTGTAGAGAGAAGAAACCCAGCACTACAACAGTTATTAAGTATTAGCAGTTATTATGGACAGCACATACCACAGCCTTTAATATATATATATGAGCCATCACACGCAAAAACCTACAACTTAGAATGCCGTCAGAAACTGAATAAACGTGGCTCAAAGTTTGACATCCCATGTAAATGCGGAAGTAAAAGTTGACATGTTGTTTGCATTGTTTGTTTTGAAGAATTTAGAAGATGACATCTTCTTTACATGAAAATCAGTTTGAAGTAAACATATATCTGTATGTACAATAGTGGTTGGTTACTATTTTGTATTTTGTACTTGAGAACATCAGTCGAGATTGTTAGCGATACCATCAGTACTTTGATACACATTTACAAGCATAGGGAGAAGTCCTATATATCGATATGGTATGCAAGTATCATACGTTTTCATAACGTACATGATTATACATAACATAAAGTTCAACAACTTTTCCAGAAGTTAAATACAATAGTCATAAGTTAGACCAAACATCAAATTAGGGTTGCATGGGTCTACCACTCGGTTAGGCCTACCTATTCTGTCAACTACAATCAACACCACTATTTCTACTCCTATTTCTATTTATACTCTAAATACTGAAACTAAATCATTTCCTACAAAAAAATTTTTTATATCTGTAACAATACTACATTTTTAGTTCTTTATTTTACCATCGTTTGCAAACAAATTTACTGTCGTCTGCACACACATTGCTGAACAGTAACAGAAACGTTTCATTTATATACCTTTATTATACGTCATGATGTCAATGCATAAGCTGGCCTAGAGATTAACATGCGGAGGTATAGTAGATCAATTCTTGAAAGGTTGTTTCTCCCTCAACCAATTTTATTATTATTATTATTATTATTATTATTATTACTGTGTGTGTATGTGCGTGCATGTGTGATATTTATTAAATTATTACAATAATTTTAAACATACATATTATAAAGCGTTATAAGGAGCATAGTAAAACATTGCTACTTGATATTTTTTTAACGACATTCTGTGCATATTATCTGTTGTTATAAACTAAAGGGGTGTGGGTGGGGCATAGCCCTGTGGTATACCACTCGCCTGATATGCAGTCGGTCTAGGATCGATTCCTGTAAGTGGGCCCATTTCTCGTTACAGCCACGAGTCGCGGATTCAATGCAAAAAATGTTTTGTTTTAAATAAATAAAATTATTATAAAAATATAATCAGATAGATCAGACTGGTAGTTGCATTTTTAACTCATCCATCAGAATTTTTACTCGCATTTGGTGAGTGGGCGAGTATTTTCTGCACCCCTGATACATATTATTTTAATATAAGCTATTTTGAATACAGTGTTCGTGATTAAAAATTTTGGCCAGTATCCCAGTTGGATACTAACATTTCAAAATCTGGTATCCCACCTGAGAATTTAGTATTATATGGCATCCCGGTGGGATACTGGGTTCTTGAAGTCTGGTATCCAAAATTAAATTCTGGTATCCCCGGGATATCAGGATACCGTTAATCTCGAACACTGGAATAGACATTTTTATCTTCAATATTTAAAGATCTACAGTTGACTTCAACTGTACAAGTATATGAAAATGTTGGTAATATCAGTCATTGTGTTCTTGAACTGGACCATATACATATTATAATATATATTACCAAGGGGGGATCCAGAATTGTTTTGGAAGGGTGCAAGGTTTAAAAAGGGCAGCTATAGTACTCATAGTGTGGATACAATGTAGAAAGAGCACCCAACAAAGTCAAAATTACATTGATTAACATAATAAACCGCTGCAAAAATATCCAGTAAACCAAGGTATTACCCCCACATTTTTTTTCTATATAACCTATCTTTTAAACACTAAACAGTCGATTTTCCAGGCATTTTAAAATGGGGGGAGGGGACACCCCTACAAAAGCCTTCCCCTGAATCTGTGGTTGATTATTATATATGTCTTATGCATAAGTCCAACTGATTTAATTAATTTAGAAAACTTATTAAAATGGATATATTGGTACTGAATTCATGTAGGCTACCATATACTTGAGGCAAGTGAATGGTCCTTATCTGGCATTGGAAAAAACATTTGGGGTAATTTTAATGACAATTTAGTGGAAATATTTACATGGTAAATGCTAATAAAGATATTTTAATCCAAAATAAGGCTTACATTTTAAAACATTTCACTGTGCCAATCGGGGCTGGATGTAGCCCAATGGTTTAGGATCGATCCCCATCAGTGGGCCCATTAGGCTATTTCTCATTCAAGCCAGTGCACCACAACTGGTATATCAAAGGCCATGGTATGTGTTATCCTGTCTGTCGGATAGTGCATATAAAAGATCCCTTGCTACTAATGGAAAAATGTAGCGGGTTTTCTCTCAAAGACATGTCACAGTTATCGAATGTTTGACATCCAATAGGCGATGATTAATAAATCAATGTCGTTAAACAAAAGAAAATTTCACTGTTTCAAATGTTTAGGTCTCACTACACAGATCACTTCTGGGTGAGTGTTCATTCATCGCGGTCCACTATAGTTCTTAATTGTGACATATTATGTTGTGGTTCACATATTCACTTCTAGGAATTGGGGAAGAATTAAAACAATATGTTTGTTTAATGGTAAGCCTTCTGACTGTATTTTGCCCATGTTATTTTGTAATATTGTGCACTGACCTTTTGGGACATTGGTGTATAGCGCAAAAGACAGCCGGAGTGAACTAGTTAATGAACCACCTGTTCGGACTGGTACTACAGCCAGATGCAGTCATATAGTAAAAAACTGAGACGGAAATGTTCTCAATTTTGGAGTGAAAATAAATGCTTATGTTCGCAATGGTGTATGTTGTTAGTGCCAACGAGAACCCATTCTATTGGCAATCTTCGTTTGAAGTTGGGCAATTTAACATGGGTTTCAATGGCAGATGACATCTGTATAGTGAGACCATAATGTCAAACATGAAATTACTGTTTATCCTCAGAAATATAAGTTTAGCAAGCCAAAATGAGAATGTACTAGTGTAACATCCTTATAAAAGGTAATTTAATCGATGTGGATTTTACACAAGCTTATTATTATTTTATTTTTATTTTGTTTGTTTAGGGGGTGTCAAAATGTATATGCTAGTGTTCTTATATGTAATATATAAATTGATCTGAGTGTCGAACATTGAGTTTCTCATTGTAAAAGGTCAAAATTCAAGGTCATATGGTCAATATCCAAATTCAGCCTAATTTTTGTCATTTTGTGAATAATGATTTTTTTTCGAATGTAGTCATAGTGACAAACAGTTTTGATGGTATTGTGAATATATAACATAGCATTCTACTATAAAAGTAGAATTTGTATCTGCCATTAATAATGTGTGGATCTTCATGCTGAAATATACAGAAAACCCCCCAGGATTTCAACACTTCACTATGAAATAACTGTTGCCCGTAGCAACCATTAATGAAAACTAATATTTTTAATGAACTAATTAGATAATTAGCTACTGTGTATGATCCTTATATCAACACTACCAAAAGGTCATACATTACCATATAGTGGCTGTTTGTTTGATAGCCATCTATTGCGTGGATGACCAAGGATGTGAAGTTTTATTGGATGGTATGGTGCATCTATCTTTTGGTGTATTGTTTAAGAGTTCATAAGTTACACTGGTCTAGTATTGCTTTTCCTGGTGTAAATGACCCAAATTATCACTCTGACATCAAACCAAGTTTGACAAAATCTGTTAATAGAAATTAAGGTCTCACTACACAGATCACTTCCGGGTGAGTGTTCACTCATCAAGGTCCACTATAGTTCCTAATTGTGACATATGTTGTGGTTCACATATTCACTTCTAGGAATTGTGTAAGAAATAAAATAATATGTTTGGTAAGCCTTCTGGTTGTATTTTGCCAGTTATTTTGTGATATTGTGCATTGACCTTTTGGGACATTGGTGTATAGTGCAAGAGACAGCTGGAGTGAATCAGTTAATGAACCACCTGTTCGGACCGGTATTACAGCCAGATGCGGTCATCTAGCTAAAAACTGAGACGGAAATGTTCTAAATTTTGGAGTGAAAATAAATGCTTATATAAATGTATGTTCGCAATGGTGTATATTGTTAGTGCCAACGAGAACCCGTTCTATCAGCAATCTTCATTTGAAGATAGGCAATTTAACATGGATTTCAATGGCAGATGACATCTGTGTAGTGAGACCTTAGGTCTTCTGTCACTTTTTTCTAAACAGTTATTTCCCCTTAAAAAATTTCATTTTTGGGGGTTAGGGTTAACTTAATTTTTTTTTTTTTTTTATGGGAAAATAGTTTTTAAATGTATACCATCAGTACAGCTAAAAATCGTTATCATTGTTGTCATATTTAGAAAATGTCCGCGGTCCCTATCATTACGTTAATGACTCAATGCGTTCAAAAGAAATGCTGCCGAATCATATTTTGTGAAATTAACAATCATTACAATGTCGGCGTTTTTGACTGTATGTCCTTCGTAGGAAGTATACAATCCCCTGCATGTACATGCACTTATTTCAATCATACCCATTCCAGATGTATTCCACCTCGATGAACAAACAGACAAGCATGAATGGCCACTTATTGGAACTACAGGTACGGCATTGTATCTACTGCCGGTATGTAAATAAATAGTCTCGATCCCATCGATATGCTTGTCACATTAAATGCTTGTCTGTTGTTGGACGATATATTTTTAAAGCTGCAATATCGAATGTTATATTGTTATTTTCTTAGACACCCGTTGGTGAGAACACCATGCGTTATTTTTAATAACACATGGTTGTTTACACACGTACTGTGTTAATTTCAAGACATACGACTGGCTGCTCCTAGGTGATGACCAGGTCACCAAGAAAGGAAATGTTTTATTTAACGACGCACTAAACACATTTTATTTACGGTTATATGGCGTCAGACATATACTGAGAGAGGAAATCCGCTGTAGCCACTTCATGGGCTACTCTTTTCGATTAGCAGCAAGGGATTTTTTAATATGCACCATCCCACAGACAGGATAGCACATACCACGGCCTTTGATGTACCAGTCGTGGTGCACTGGATGGAGCGAGAAATAGCCCAATGGATCCACTGACGGGGATCGATCCCAGACAGACCGCGCATCAAGCGAGCGCTTTACCACTGGGCTACGTTCAGTCCCACCAGGTCACCAATGCCATACGTCCAATAAAAAATTTAAAAACCAGCACGGTGGAAATCGATTACACTGTAACGTATAGTTAACCTGACAATCATATTTATGTGACGGATACGTCAGCTACAAGTGCAAAGGGTTGTAAATATCTTAGTCGATAAACATGTTAATTTTTTTTTTTAAACCTGGCTTTTGAGGATTTCATCTCGTTTAAAACTTATCAAACTCGCTTTCGCTCGTTAGATACATTTTAAAACAACTCGTTGTAAGATTAATGGTATCTAACGGCCACTCGTGTATTCTCTATATAAAAAAGAACTCGCAGTCCACTCTTCAATACCATTTGATCATAGCAGGCGGGTAGGAGGTAACGGGAGAGTTGGAGTCCACCCCCACCCTCCTTCGAACCAAATGAATTTTTTTTTTTTTTTTTTAAATGTATTTTCCGGGGAAGCATGACCCGACCCCCCTCCCTAAAAACTTCGTTCGTCAGTCTAGACTCCCCAGCACAATTCCGTTCACTCGCACGTTCATACTAAATCATGTATAAATTTTACCACTCTCGCTAGAAATTATACCCCCACCCCTTCAAATATCGTTCCTACGCGGATGGAGAATGACTTGATAGCACTGAAAACACGATTTTAAATAATAGAGCTAAAAAAAACACCCCATCATTCTGTTAATTTAATATAGGCCTATACATACATTTTTGCTACATATTCATTAATTTAGTAAACGTAGATGTCCAGTGCTTGGTCTTAGATTTAAAAAAAATAACAATACGGTTCAAGTAATTTAATTAAAGGGACATACCCTAGTTTTTAAACACTAAGGCATATTTTAAAAATATTAGAGACGTTTTTTTACAACTGAAATCATACTTTACTTAGAGTTTACTGTTTAGATTATCCATTTCCGTACATTCGAAGTGTTTTTGGTCATCCTGGTGTTTCTAATATCACAAAATGTATTTCTCATATTTTGTTTTTAAAAAGCACGTGCGTCTGAGAAGTAACAGTTATGGAGTCTAGTTTTAGTCTATTTTTAAGAGGGTATTTCACCATTTCAAAGTCACAGACTCATGTTTCACTCAATTATAACTTTATTCAAATGTGTTGACGGATTTGTAGATTAACTAAACTGTGTTAATTGTCATGGGTTGAAACGAAACTAAGGTCTGTCCCTTTAAAGATCTCTATCCAAACATGGTTCAGGCACGTTTATCCTATGCCCAATCTCTGGCAACGCCAGTAGCTGAACATCGGACAAAAGGTACTTTGTTAGGAGGTCAATTTCGAATTTATTATAATAGGAGAATGGGGAAAATCTTTGATGGCGTTCTAACCCAAATCTGTAGTAATAGAGCCTAATTAAATTAATAATATTTGACGCACTTCTTCGTTCAATAATTTTAGATACATTTAGACATAATGATTAAATATATACCTCGATCGTTTTTAATATATCTATCAATAAAATAATGGTGAATGACTAGATAGGACTGAAAACACAATTTTAAATAATACAAACAAAATAAAATTACACAATGTCATTCTGATGAATTAATACATGTCAGGCGCGGATTTAGTGGGGGGCCCAAGGGGCCCGCCCCCCCCCCCCTATTTTTGGGGTCAAGTTTTTTTTTTTTTTTAACTATAGCATACACTAGAGTGGAATTACACAAAAATGCACTTATTTCCCAATTTTGAAGATAACAAAAACAGTATGACAATACCAAAAACATACGTTAATATAGCTATTTTGTTACTCAGATGCGAGGAAATCGCGTTTCAGGCCACTTAAATTTCAAAATTTCGCGGGGGAGCATGCCCCCGGACCCTCCTAGGAATCTCGGGCGCTTCGCGCCCTCGGGCCCCCCCCCTATTTAAAAATCCTGGATCCGCGCCTGCATGTGTATACAAGCATTTTCCCTAATTAAACCGGCCTCGGTGGCGTCGTGGCAGGCCATCGGTCTACAGGCTGGTAGGTACTGGGTTCGGATCCCAGTCGAGGCATGGGATTTTTAATCCAGATACCGACTCCAAACCCTGAGTGAGTGCTCCGCAAGGCTCAATGGGTAGGTGTAAACCACTTGCACCGACCAGTGATCCATAACTGGTTCAACAAAGGCCATGGTTTGTGCTATCCTGCCTGTGGGAAGCGCAAATAAAAGATCCCTTGCTGCTAATCGGAAGAGTAGCCCATGTAGTGGCGACAGCGGGTTTCCTCTCAAAATCTGTGTGGTCCTTAACCATATGTCTGACGCCATATAACCTTAAATAAAATGTGTTGAGTGCGTCGTTAAATAAAACATTTCTTTCTTTTCCCTAATTATTGTATAGAAAAACCCCACCAGTCTAACAATCGATAAAACAAAACATGTCATTTGTATTATAAAATATTATCAATTACACTTTGAAAGAATTCAAAGAAAACAATAAAATTAACAACCTGTAGTACTCTGGGGGAAAGGAACAGTTATTTTACAAAGGAAGATTGAAAATGGTTATATCAAGTGATTACGGTTGCATGGTACCAAAGAAGAGAGTTCCTTGTCAAATGCTATTGTCCACTGGCAATAAAAAGAAAGAAATGTTTTATTTAACGACGCACTCAACACATTTTATTTACGGTTATATGGCGTCAGACATATGGTTAAGGACCACACAGATTTTGAGAGGAAACCCGCTGTCGCCACATAGGCTACTCTCCACTGGCAATAAAAAATAAAAATAAAGTTTTATTTAACGACGCACTCAACACATTTTATTTACGGTTATATGGCGTCAGACATATGGTTAAGGACCACACAGATTTTTTTAGAGGAAACCCGCTGTCGCCACATAGGCTACTCTTTTACGACAGGCAGCAAGGGATCTTTTATTTGCGCTTCCCACAGGCAGGATAGCACAAACCATGGCCTTTGTTGAACCAGTTATGGATCACTGGTCGGTGCAAGTGGTTTACACCTACCCATTGAGCCTTGCGGAGAACACACTCAGGGTTTGGAGTCAGTATCTGGATTAAAAATCCCATGCCTCGACTGGGATCCGAACCCAGTACCTACCAGCCTGTAGACCGATGGCCTAACCACTACGCCACCGAGGCCGGTCCACTGGCAATAAATACATACACTTTTATTTGTTATACAGTAGGCCCGTAGCCAAGATTTTGAGAGTGTGGGTGTGTGTGGGGTCATTTAGGCTTATAGTGAGGCACGAACAAAAAGTCACCGGTAAGGGAGGGGTTGTTATGCAGTTTACACCAGAGGTTGAAACTAGTGCAGGGTACCACCAACAATGGTACTTTTCCAAGGCGCCAAGTGAATGGAGTCAGCTCTATGTTCCCTCAGGGTTAGGGTTAGCTAAGGGAACCAGAGGCGAATCTAGGGGGCCCAGGGGACCGCCCTCCCCCCATCCCCTAAATTTTGCGACGGTTATAATTTTATATTATATATTAATTTTCATTTTTTTACGATCTCCTCCAAACCTCCCCCAAAGTTCCATTGGCATTCCACTTCATGTCATTGCCCCCCGCCCCTTAATGGATTTTCTGGATCCGCCACTGGGAACATAGAGCTGAGGGAACACAGACATGATCCCTCATAAAGTCCCAGTTCAAGGCGGGAAAATCGAGTTACTTGTGACCCTCCCCAGGTCATCCGCACTTATATTCAACTCAACAACTCTTGCCTCCTTTACCAGCAACATCACTAGTTGGTAAAACCCTAGGCCGGCATGAACAGGGTTTTTTTATTCAGTCTATTGTACCATCCTACAAATAAAGACATCAATATATCAGTTCATTAATAATATATATATATATATATATATATATATATATATATAATTGTGTATCGTCCGTGGAACTGTTTCGATGAGTGACTTGTTTCGGTGGGTGTGTCGTTTGTACGCAACAGAACGCACATTTGGAGATTTCTGGTATCGCTGACTTTTTACATGAGGAAAGTAAACAAACGTCTGTCGCATTCATAAAACTATTCGTAACAGGTTAAAACGAGCAAAGAAATCAAGATTGAACCTACCCCATTCATAAATATGGCGCATTTCTTAGTACCCCTTTTCTATTATTTTCAAAGACTGTAATTTGAAAGAAAACTTTATTTTAGAACTTATTTTTGTCTGTCATCAGCTGTACTGCTATATAGTTTATGAAGTCACATGATTGTCACGATGTCTGCTAACAAAACCCTCATCACAGATACTTGCCAAAAATATATATTCCTGATAGTTTTAACATAAAACTATTTTTGGATGTCTGTTTATATATTTATTAAAACTCTGAATGCATCTTATATTTTTAATCAAACAATTTTACCGTCATAACCATTCATTTTCTCAACGTATAACACAATTGCAAGACGCCATAAATGGTGTATGTTAATAAATGATTCTTGAGGACTCCATTTTGTAATTTGCCTTATAATATTTAAAAATATTTTTTATACATTAGTGTAAGTTCATGTCTAGTTGAACAAGATAGGCTATACATGTTTTGATAAAACACTGAAAAGTTTTGTTTTGGAAAGTTATAGCTGTAAGCTATACCACTAAACGTTTCATTCACCAAATCAGGTCATGTAGTTAACAATATTCACGGCTGATACAAAGTAAAGTAAAGTTTGTTTTATTTAACGACGCCACTAGAGCACATTGATTTTTAATCTTATCATCGGCTATTGGGCGTCAAACATAGGGTCATTCTGACACTGTTTTTTTTTAGAGGAAACCCGCTGTCGCCACATAGGCTACTCTTTTACGACAGGCAGCAAGGGATCTTTTATTTGCGCTTCCCACAAGCAGGATAGCACAAACCATGGCCTTTGTTGAACCAGTTATGGATCACTGGTCGGTGCAAGTGGTTTACACCTACCCATTGAGCCTTGCGGAGCACTCACTCAGGGTTTGGAGTCGGTATCTGAATTAAAAATCCCATGCCTCGACTGGGATTCGAACCCAGTACCTACCAACCTGTAGACCGATGGTCTAACCATAATCTAATTAAAATTAGATCCACTATTACATGTGGATCTAACACCAGCCAGTTGGAGCTCATGTCCACCAATCAAAACCTTACTTGCAGAATCCTGCCAGTGATTTAAAATTAATTTGAAAACATTCCGAATTATCCTGAGGGTATACGACATGTTTCGTGTGAATTACGAATGTCTTAAAACATGTTTTATTTTATAAAATAAATAATTTGTAATGTAAAACTGAAGACTGATTTAGTTAGGGTTTTTTTATAAATAAAAAAAAAAAAATTAATGTAAAATTGAAGACTGATAACCCATCCCGTACATATTGGTATGGTTCGCTGTAATGCGGCCACTAAAATAGACTCGCCCGATATTTTTAGAATTTGTATGCTCCCAAATAACGTTATAACAGGCGAAGTGTGATTGGTCAATATTTAAATTATTATTTACAGACGAAATGTTACCTGGACATTGGGGACTACGAAGTGTTGTTAGTTTTAGATCACTGGCAGGATTCTGCAAGTAAGGTTTTGATTGGTGGACATGAGCTCCAACTGGCTGGTGTTAGTTCCACATGTAATTGTGGAGCTAATTTTAATTAGATTGGCCTAACCACGACGCCACCGAGGCCGGTACGGCTGATACATGCTACAGTTCATGACAAATACGGAAACTTTACATAGCAGCCAGTTTGTGCTCATTTGAAGCCAAAAAATGCTAATAAAAAAGTAGCTATGTGGATAACAACTCTGTTTATAAATATTGATATGCTTTAGAATAGAGTGCTTTGGCTCACCAAAACTGGTCTCCCATGCTATAAATAACATTTAGTTACAAATTTTCGTTTGAAATATTTGTATACTATAAGATGTGTAGTCTATTAATATATGATACTACATTATATATATATATATATACACACACACACCAGTTTGGCTTGACATAACAAGAACGGGAACACTGTTTTGAAAAAAAAAATATATATGTGCGATCTATGCTATTTAAAATTGGTATCAGGTCGTTTCGTAACCATACCGTTTCGTACCATACCGGTTCGTACCCAAAAGCATACCAGTTCGTACCCAAAGGCATACCAGTTCGTATCCAGAGGAACATCGGCATACCAGTTCGTACCCACATTTGTACATGTTATTTAATGAAAAACAAAACAACAAAAATCCAAGCCAACTGCATTTTAATAATTAGCGATTAGAAATTGTCACAAAGAATCATGTCGAGCGAAGTCAGCTTATTTGTTGATATATTTCAAACACATTACTTTCTACGTCCGTTCGGACTAAGCAAAAAGCAGATTGGACGTGTTGCGACAGATACTAAATATGTGTTAAAGCAAATGGATAAATTAAAACAAAAAGTTGTATTCTTCTATCAAAAATGTATTATATCGGACAATGTAGGCATTATTAGACCTAAAAAAAAGTCCACATTCCAAAAACATGGGATATCAGATCTTATTATATTTTTGTTATATGTGCGTGCGTGTGCGCACGTAAGTACGTGTGCGTGTATGAATGTTTTTGTTTTGAGCATATATACGTACGAAGAGAGGATCGGTCTTGCGAAATATTCCGATCGATATCTCGGAACAGTTATGCATAAAAATAAACACCATCGCTGCATGTGGAATCGACACCAAATTACAAGACAAAATAATTGCTCTTTGGCTACGAAAAGGTATGCTTTTTGGTTACGAAACGGCATGCTTCAGTGATGCACAGCACATGATTGCTCATTTAATGCTTATAAAAGATACTGAGTGATTATTACAACACATTTTTTGCTAAATGTTACAATATGTTTGTAATATAACATTATAATTGTGTATTTAAAAAAAATATTAATGTTAGGTGTAATGTATGACATTATTTAATTGGTTACGAACTGGTATGCTAGTGGTTACGAAACGGTATGGTACGAACGGGTTTGGGTACGAAACGTCTAGAAACCTTTAAAATTGACTTAGAGCCTTGTTACTTGCAAGTTTGTTTATAATGCAAATTTATGACGCTGTGTGGAGTTGTGGTCTAAATCATCGAGTCCAGAAAGAGGACAGGTAAAGTTGTCGCCCTTGTCACCTTGTGTTGATTTCACGAGAAACCCGAGTCGAAATTGTAAATTTTAATTATCATCTACAAAATTGTTAATGTATTGGTATGTAACAAATATTGTTAGATTAATATTATTGACACTTGATTATATCTTCGCCGAACTCATCAGTCAGACTTCATTAGCAGTTCGTTTTGAAACAGCTGAACCCCAAATAATTTCGCTCCATATCGTCTCATCCCAAGACGTTTTAAGAGAATGGCATCTACTTTATGAAGATTGAGTGTAATATTTTATCAGTTTGGTTATCCTACAAGGTTCTTGCCAAATAGGGTGGGGTGGGGTGGGGTGGGTGGGACGTAGCCCAGTGGTATAGCGCTCGCCTGATGTGTGGTCCGTCAAAGATCGATTCCTCTCGGTGGGCCCTCTGGCTTAGTTTGGGCTGTTTTCACGTTCCAGCCAGTGCTCCACAACTGATGTAACAAAGGCAGTGGTATGTACTATCCTGTGTGTGGGATGCTGCATATAAAAGTTCACTTGGTGCTAATCAGAAAGAGTAGCCCATTGCATAGTGGTAGCAGGTTTTTTCTTAGCCAGAGTACTCTGACTGTAAGAGAGCTAGACGGACATTTGGACATAAACACACTCTCATTACAGTCCAAGACCAAGCTATGTATTTTTTTGGCAATTCCCGACAACCAAAAAGTTGGCAAAGATTTCCGCTCTAATACCACAACAATACTATGTTTGACGTCAAATACCGTTACATCGATCATTTTCGAGTTAACTGATTAAAAAAAATCCACATATTAATCACTAATACAGAAAGAAATCCGACAGCACCCACATTCAGCTACGCTTCGTGACACTCCGTCGCAAGAATTACAAAGCTCGGTGACCTATTTCGTGACGTAGATTACGTGATCGCCCACTGGGCGATTCCGCCTAGTAGACGGAATGGCTGAGTGGGCGATCATGTGACGCAACGTCACGATATAGGTTGGCGAACTTAGAATTCTGCTGTCCGGAGTTTGCCGAAGCTTAGCTGAATGTGGGTGCTGTTGGGTTTCTTTCTGTAGTGTGCTATGCAATTTTAAAACATAAAACGGTAGTTGCTAATCAATTTTTAGTTAACAAGAAATATCACTAAACAAGATTTTGAAAACAAAATGTTCCCTGGACGTGGTTAAGGACCACACATATATTGAGAGAGGAAACCCGCTATTGCCACTTCATGGCTACTCTTTCCAGTTAGCAGCAAGGGATCTTTTATATGCATCATCCCACAGACATGATAGTACATATCACAACCTTTGTTACACCAGTTGTGGAGCACTGGCTGGAACAAGACATAGCGCAATGGGCGAACAGACATAGAAAGTGTGATGCTTAACATTATGTCTGATCATATAACCGTAGCTAAAAATGTGTTGAATGTGTCGTTAAATAAAACATTTCTTCCTTCTTTCTTGTGCCAAATAGTTGCAGCTCCATTTGATTAAGGTTTTTTTTATGGTAAAATGCAAGTATTATCTCTATAGATATCCTTCCCACCCCTCCCTTTTTTTCTCTCTCTCCCTCTGTCTCTTTAGTTATTGTAGAAATAACCTTTAAGCATGAAACCAACAATCACACCAAATGAGATTTAAAATTTAATATAACACAGTTAAAATACAGTTACAATTAACACACAAGCATAACCAATCAACCAAACATACATATGTATACATGTAACACTTTGTATCTCTCTCCCTGTCTCTCTCTCAGCTTTATTGCTTAAAATAACCTCTGCACATCTATGTCTAAATATATTTCTCGTCTCTCTCTCTCTCTGCAGGTAATTGCAGAATAACAAAATGGCACAAACTCTGACCGGAGGTCACACATCATCTGTTCTATGTGTAGACTTATCGACTACAAACCGGGTTGCATCGGGAGGTGAGAACGGAGAGCTCTGTCTGTGGTCGACCTCGAGAGATCTGCTCCACACATTCGTCCGAGACGAGAAGGACTGCACATCTGTGCTGTTCTCAAAGAAGACCCCGTCGACACTGTATGCATCGTTTGGAGACGAGATCCTCGTGTTCGACACAGACGGAGACATGCAGATCCCCGTGCGTTCGCTGTGCTCCAACCGGGATGAGATCAACCAGATTCAACTGGATGACAAGGAAGAGCTTCTGGCTGCCTGCGATGACTCTGGTGAAATAAAAGTCGTGAATTTAGTCGAGTGGAAGGTCTTGAAGACGCTGCGACACAAACACACAAATATCTGCTCATCCGTGCATTTCCGTCCTAGCCATCCGTGGCATTTGTTTAGCGGAGGCTTAGACTGCAAGCTCATTCACTGGGATTTCGCGAAATTAAAAGCACTAAACCAGCTCAATATGCAGGAGCTGCAGAGTACACCGACAGATGCGTCGGGGTACATGTTCAACCCTCCATTAATTCACCATCTCGACGTCTCGCCGAACGGAAAATTCCTTGCATGTGCCCTGGAGAACGGGCAGATCGAAGTGTTTGACACTTCACACAGGCACATCAGAGAAGTGTTCAGCTTGTTTGCGCACGATCAAGGAGCGTCGCAGGTTCACTTCCTTGACGATTCGTTTCTCGTGTCGGGTGGGAACGATCGACACATTGTTCTGTGGGATCTCAGCAAAGCTGGGGATTACGAACAGCACGAGAGTGATTCGGTAACCAATGGACACAGTTCTCCACTGGAAAGCAGAAATAGTATACTTTCCGAACTGTGTAAAGTATCGTCTATACCTCACTCTCACAAGGTCAACTGGCTGAAGCCCTTCGTTCAGAATGGACAGTCATTTGTTGTAGTAGCTGATCAAACGAATGTCGTAAAACTTTTGCCTTTGAACTGACCGGTTCAGTTTTACATTTACAGTTGTTTTTTTTTTATGAAAGATCATTTAAAAGTGATCCGAAAGTTGGTCAAAACCACAACATGTTGCACTTTTACAGTTATGTATTGTAATTTATTAAATATACTAAACTACAAAAGAAATGCAAATATTAATTAGTCTTCTCTTTAATTTATTTAAAATTATTAATTCTCAATCCCATTAGTTTTTGTGTATTTTATAATTATCAATGCCGTGTAAACTTTTTAAATCCGTTTTGACAGTCTGTTTACCAATTTAATTTTATGGGGGGATATATACTCTTCAAAAAAAGTAGGGGAACTCTAATAAGAATTTACAGTTGCCAAACTTGTAAGGTATATTAGCTGTGGGGAATGGTTATATGATAATAGTGAATTAATTGGGCAAACATTACAACTGGTAGTTCAGTATTACAGTAGGTTTTATGACCACCAAAGATCTTGAAGGACAACTGGGGTCAGAAGTGAAATTTGAAAGTTGACATTTTATATCAGTAAATTGCAAATTCAAACAATAAAAATTACTAAAAACAAAACAATAACAACTGTATGATCAACAGAATGAAAAAGATTGACAGAAATAATGTTCCACAGTGATTAATCAACCTTTCTGGAAATTGTCAAAATCGAGAATGACACCCCACGCACCTGTATGGGCCAACTGCGTGATGCACATGCAAACTATGGAATGTGTTTCGGTGTGTTGATAAACAGACCTGAATGTTCTTTACTAGGATGTCTGTGGTCAAAATGTATGTTCGGTGACGGTCTAATAGTTGATATTAACAGGTTCCCCTACTTTTTTTTAAAGAGTATATATATACTTATATTAAAATACTAGTAGTCATGTTTCTTTTGTAATTCAGTACATTTTTTAAAAAGCACACGTGTGCAGTGCATAATACGAGTTTAATAAAAATGATGTTTTTAATCAGTCTGGCTGAATATTTACTTGAAAAGTGACAAACCATTTTTGGATTATGCAAAATAAATTTAGAAAACATTTCTTTGTTGCATAACCCATCTTGATCATGTATTTCATGATCTAAATTTAATTTAATGTGTAAACAAAAGACGTTTAATGTGTAAACAAAACTAGACAAGGGAACAAAGCAATCGTCGTTGCAAGTTTTAGAGGCCAGGGCTTTGTGACTCGAAGCAGTCAGAAGGGCCTACTAAACTAAAGGTAGTCGGAAAGCAGTACTACATTTTAGTTAGGTGTGTAATACGAACCAAGTGTAATTGTACTCCTCACTTTTGACAGGCGTAAATTTCCAGATTTCCAAATTTTGTTTTAGTTGTACTCCAAACCAGACCATGGATGTAATGTTTCATAAGTTTGGATAATTATAAAGGCGAAGGGTGGTATGTTTCTTACCCTAATGTTAACTAGATCATTATGTTATATAAAACAAATGCATTGTTTGCAATTGCTTCTGCTTCTGTAATATAAAAAAAAAAGAAGAGAAGAGTTTGTTTTCTTTTATAACACCACTTGAGCACACTGATTTATTAATCATCGGCTTGTCGTAAATATATAATTAAGTCTTTCGAGTTACAGTCGTGTTCCTCTAACTTTACTTATGTTTTACACCAAAGCTATGTTTGTTTCTGGTTATACTACTAAATGTTTCCTTCGACTGTAACAGCACTTTATCATGGCAAACACGTAACACCAAAATATTTACGACTGCTTCGAGTTACAAGCTCCAGATATTGATCAAAACCAGGTAGTCAGAATATACCAGGGAACATTTTGTTTTTTAAATTTTACTAGTGACAGCTGGTGATCAGTTGAAAATTGATCACCAGCTACTATTTAACATTTTATAATTGTGTAGCATTGCTTAGCGATCTCGGAAATTTGCGTAGCAAATGTGAACAAAATTCACTCTGTATTCTGTTTAAAAAATAAACAAAATATTTAGCATATTGAAAGTAGAACTATACCTCACTTGTTTTATAATGCATCTGTGTGCTTTTATATAAATTATATATTTTAAATGAATGAATGATTCAGCAGTTGAATGATACAAATTCATTTAATAAATTGAGTAAAACCAATTTTGTTGTTCTTTAATAAAAGTAGTGAATCATGTTACGGCTGGGGAAACTGGTGCATACTTGTGCAAGAATTATGCAGGGGGTTGTCTAGATTGGCGAACGATGATTCCAAGAGGATTCTTATGCATCCTGGAATGTCCTTGAATTTTGTTCTTTTAAAATCCAGGCCTGGAATGTCCTGAAAAAAACATATTTTATTATCCTGGAAATTTAGGCCAAAAATCTGGTGGTTTATTTTTTTTGCATCTTTATGTCCTGGTAATGTCCTTGGATTTTATGGGTTTTTTAAGTGTAAGAACACTGTCATGCTCCCCGGAAAATAAATCTATATATATATATATATATATCTCTATCTATATCTATCTATCTATATCTATCTATCTATCTATATCTATATGTGTATATATATATATATATATACACACACACTACGGTACTACTCTTCTCCTTTTATAAATGACGTCACATCTTCACTGAACTGACGAACCCATACAAATGGCTGAAAGGCCATATTTATACATATTTGTATTTGATACAAGTGGAGTGAAAGGCCATATTTATACATATTTGTATTTGATACAAGTGGAGTTGTTAATTTATTTTGTTCAACGACGCTACAAGAGCACATTGATTTATTAATCATCGCTATTGGATGTCTAACATATTGTACTTCCTTTAGTAGCAAGGGATCTTTTATATGCACCATCCCGTAGACAGGGCAGCACATACCACAGCCTTTGATATACCAGTTGTGGTGCTCTGGCTGGAATGAGAAATTTGCGCAATGGGCCCGCCAATGGGGACCGATCCTAGACTGACCATGCATCAGGCGAGCACTTTACCACTGGGCTACGTCCCACCCCACAGTTATTAATGGTAATCATGACACTCAAGTCTAAAATTACAGGAAGTCAACTTGGCACCAAAAGGACATCATATTTTACAGTGTTTGATGTATGGGTTTTTACACCCTGGTTGGAAATGGAGAGGAGGGTGGGGGACATGCTTTTCTACTGAGAGGATCATTGGACAAGAGGCACCGGCCTCGGTGGTGTAGTGGTTAAGCCATCGGACATAAGGCTGGTAGGTACTGGGTTCGCAGCCTGGTACCAGCTCCCACCTAGAGCACGTTTTAACGACTCAATGGGTAGGTGTAAGACCACTACACCCTCTTCTCTCTCACTAACAACTAACCCGCTGTGGACACAGCCCAGATAGCTGAGGTGTGTGCCCAGGACATGAATGATCACAATCCTAATCCATATAATCGCATATATAGAATTATCATTATGCTGGGGTGGGATCTTGCTCAGTAAGCATAATACTTGCCCTAGGTCCTTGGATCCATTCCAACAAATGCCTTATAATGTGGTATGTGCTGTCCTGCATGGGAAAGTGCACATAAAAAGATTCCTTGCTACAAATAGAAAAAAAATTGCAGGTTTCCTTTAATGACTACAATTTAGAATTAAAAATGTTTGACATTCAATGACCAATGATTAATTAATGTGCTCTAGTGATGTCCTTAACATAATCTGTAACTTTGACATACAAGTTATGGCACTGGTTGGAAAGGGAAAAACATGGCCCAAAGGAATAGTATCTGGAGGGGGTGAGTGAGCAGTCTCCAGTGGGGGTAGGCACAAGCCAGATTTGTATCTGTGGTTATATAAAGTATGACAAAAAAGTACCCCCCCCCCCCCCCCCCCCCCCCCCCCCCCCCCCCCCCCACATGCAACTACAGGCCTTCCATAGTACAAACCTGCTCCATTTAATTGTAAATGTAAGACGACTAACTTGCATATTTTTGCTAACTTCCTTCTTTTGCTATTAGTAACAATTCCTTGAAAAGCACCTCAAAAACACTTATTAAAACTAGGGGCAGGACTTACTAGTAGCCCAGTGGTACAGCGCTCACTCGCTGTGTGGTCGGGAATCGATCCCTGTTAGTGGGGCCCATTGGGCCATTTCTCGTTCCAGCCAGTGCACCATGACTGGTATATCAAAGGCCGTTGTATGTACTACCCTGTCTGTGGGATGGTGCATATAAAAGATCCCTTGCTGCTAATCGAAAAAGAGTAACCCATTAAGTGGCGACAGCGGGTTTCCTCTCTCATTATCTGTGTGGTCCTTAACCATATAAGCGTAAATAAAATGTGTTGAGTGCGTCGTTAAATAAAATATTTCTTTCTTTCTATTGTAGTATCGGTGTCATACATAATACGCACATCAAGGTTTGATGATCCTATATGACCATGTAAGAAGGATATGCTCTGGAAACGAAAAGTTAACAGAGGGACTATGCTATACCATAAAACTACCCGTCAATTAAACGGGCAAATAAAAAGGAAAAACAACAATGGAATTATAAAACATTTAATATACAGATTTATTTTGTTAAAGTCTGAGAAATGTTTTTATGACAAACATGTACGTATGGTGCAAACATTTTAAACAAAATTTTGAAGACATGCAACAGTAAAATGTTATCCATTCTGTACAAATACACAAACATGTACACTTAGATAAATTTATAAACACATTATCCCTATGCTATATGCAGAAAAGACCTAGACAATATGAATTAATTTACTCACTTGATACATCCTGGTTATATATATATATATATATATATATATATATATATATATATATATATATATATATATATATATATATATATATATATATATATATATAGTACTAAACAAGCTTGCCTGTCATACCATTTTTTTTAAATGAGTGAACACTGTTCACAAGTTTCATAAAAATAGTATGACAGACAAGCTAGTTTAGTATTTTATTTATTACAAACCAACTGCAAACAAGACGCAACGCAGAAGCAAGCAGGTGATGAGACCTACTACACTTTATTTTTCTGCGAACTGGGTCAGCAAGTGATCTACGTCACACCAATATTACACTAGTTAGATATTGAGTGATTGTTATGACATGAGCAATATCTATTCTTACATTGGTATGTAATACAGATGAAATATACAACAGAAGTTGTGCATGCCATCAAAGACATGTCAAACAACTGTTCCAGAAAGAAGAAAAAAACACAACTAGGGACTCCACGAGTCCAAAATACTGGACTTGAGTACTCAAGGGTCAAACTCGACCCAGACCAGAGCACCCGACACTGGATGATAATGGGAATAATAAGAAATAAAGTAAAATAACATTATATCATCTTAATTGGTGCCAAATAATGCCACTGTGCATTCCACACATTCCGACTTTTGTTTCCCCTCTATGTCTTATTGTCCTATGATGTAACTGCTATTATGAAAAGGCAAAATAACTTTTCAAAATATAATTAAATGAGAGTGCTCTTCCTTGCATGGGTACTAGAGTCCTGTGAACGGACTCGAGTCTTGCTACTCGGCCTGTGCCCGAGTACTCGTGGAGACCCTAAATACATCCTCACAAATCAATATTCAAGAACTACAATTTTTATGAAAGTAGCCATTAGCTAGAAATGCCGTATAGTGTTGAAATAAGGTGTAAACTGTCCCTTTAGCAGAGTAACACCCACATACCCATAACACACTCTCACACACAATACTCTAACACACACTCACACACCACAAACCCACAAAAAACCCACAACACAAACACAGACTCAAAAAACACACTCACATTCACACACCACACACACGGCAGATGCTTGCCTTTCACAATCCAGTGGATACATTGGATGGAAAGACACCACCCTGGTTATTGGGCAGTGTGAAATATTTTTGGCAACGACAGCTTTTTTGCTATTAAATTACACACATTTGCCTAATTCACAAATAAAAACAGTGGTTTTGTATTCAGGGCTAGTGCTTACATATAACTTTTAGTCCAAGAGATGTTGAGATTTGAATGTAATACAAACTGTATGCATATATCATAATCATGATACGAGGTCATTGAAGATTTGAGACTTGACTAAGTGTTATAAGCACAGGCCCTAAGGTCGATGACAGTCCAAACAAAACATTTTCAATAGTAATTTTGCATTGGAATTTTCCCAGCATTCTTAAAATGGAAAAGTAATGTACCCAGTTTATGGTTATTGTAAGGAGATGCAAAGTGATGTCATTGGAATACCGACGTCATTCAAATTCAAAATTAGCTATATTATTACAATGCTTCACCACATTAAAATAAAAACTGGTCTATTAACCTTGACCCCTGTCAAATTTCTATAACAAGCAATGCTGTTTACAGGTCAGTATTTGTTTATTTTTCATAATTCTGGACAAAATATTAATTTTAACTTTTTTTGTCAAATATATCACATCAAATTTTTTTACATTTGGATATGTCTTATTTATTGTGTATGAAGTCAAAACAAGTGTTTGAAAAGTGACTGTCATCGACCTTAGTGTTTGTAGTATAGGGAACATTTTATTTTTTAAATCTTTATCAGTGATATTTGTAGTGAATTAAAAATTGATTAGCAACTTCCATTTTATATTTTTAAAATTGTGTAGCGACCTCTGAAACTTGCATAGCGAATTGCGGCGTAATACTGAACAAAATGTTCCCTGTCATATTTGAAAATGTCTTCTGTGGGAAAGTGATGCATCTTCTGGATCTAGGGTCAGTAATTTTAAGATTTGAACACAACATCAAACCTTCGACCCAACCTTGATAATATCGAAAAACATGCATACATCTTGCTTACAGTCACACACTTTTAACCTGAATGAAGATTCAAACAAAACAGAAATTTACTTTTGGGCCATTATGCCACAGAGAAATTGTCTTAGTAATGCCCGGTATTGGTTTAAATAATTAAATAATAAGTCCTACATTTTCCCGGTACTCTGCTAAAGAATAATCGTTACTTGTAATTTTCTAGGTCCGGGCTTCTACATTATGGTAGCCCCACTCCCATGGCTAGTGATATTCAATGTTAGGCTAGTAAATAACTACTATCACCATGCCTAATGGCTAGTGGAAAAAAGTTGTCAAATGCTGTATTTAAGTTTATTTAGTAAATATGAATATCATCTCCCCAAATCTAAGGGCTTTTAAGCTCTCCCCATTTAGAGGACATATCTGATTATTACTATTAGTAAAATTGTATTTACTTAAAAGTAGGGGTAGTGAATTTTTAATCATGGCTAGTAAAAAAAATAATAATCACTGATCCCATGGCTTGGCTAGTGATTTTTATAAAAATTCGAGAATTGGTTAAAGCAATGGGTTAAAGAATATGTCTTATTTGTCATTTCTTGGAATAAGTCCTACTTGCATAGCACTGGGTTAAAGATTAAAGTTGTTCACTCAAACAGAGTCAGCTCTGGCGCACGCCAAATTCACCTATTGGGAATTTTAAAAACAACTGCCGAATTTTATTTTAATTTGGCAAAATAATTTCATGTAATAACTGATATTTTGTTACAAAATAACAGGGTATCTATCAGGGCTTCTAGATTATGGTAGCCCCACTCCCATGGCTAGTGATATTCAATGTTGGGCTAGTAAATTACTACTATCGCCATGCCCGATGGCTAGTCAATATTTTTTGGTCAAATGTTGCAGTTACGTCTATTTTGTAAATATGAATATCCTGACTCCACCCCAACCCCCAATGTTAATGTTTTAAGCTCTATCTCACTCTTTAGGTGACATATCTGATTATTACTATTTTAAATTTAGTAAAATTGTATTAACTTCAAGTAAAGAAGGGATAGTGAATTTTTAATTGGGGCTAGTAAAATGTTGAAATCCCTGATCCGACGGCTAGTGGACTTTATAAAACAAATTCTAGAAAACCTGCAATTGCGAATTTTAAAAACAATTACTGAATTTATATTTTAATTAGGCGAAATAATTTCATGTAATAATTGATATTTTGTTACAAAATAACTGGTTATCTATAAAATTTGGAAGTTTAATAGATGATCTGGCAGAAATGTTCTGTTGACCCAGAGCTAGGCCTGCCAGTACTGATCGAAAGAATATGTCTTATGGCCGCCCACTATTGGACACTAATTCATCCCTCATCTTTCACACCATCAACATTGACCAGTTCTAGTCATCTGCTAATGTCGTTATGTTTCATTGTGTGCGTACAGAGCCTTGCCGCGGTGGTTGAATGTGTAGAACGCCTGTCTGTTGCCCAGCATTTCCCAACTCCTAAAACAAAAATTACATCAGTGAACACAAATTCTCATCATTATTATTATAAAATATCTTAGGCCATAAGGTCAATCTTTTAAAAACACACCAATCTGTTATAGACCTAACCTATCCTAGCAAATACCCTGACTCACTTTGCCCAGCATTTCCCAACTCCTAAAACAAAAACAACATCAGCAAACACAACTTCTCATCATTATCGTTATAAAATATCTTAGGTTATAAGATCAATCTTTTAAAAAAAACCCACCATAATCTGTTATAGGCCTAACCTATTCTAACAAATACCCTGACTCACTTTTCTAAAGCCATTATTTCTTTTTCTTTCCCCTTCATTTTATCACAGTATGCATGTATTCTTTAGAAATATAGTGAAACCCCTCAAAACTGGACCCTCTGTAAACCAGAATTCCCTCAAAACTCTTGGGGGCAGATTTAGAAAGGTTTCACTGCATAGGAAAATTATGTGTTTTGTAAATCAAACAAGCATTCTGAGAGTACTGCTAAAGTAATAAATGTCCCCTACAGAGCCCCACACACCTCCTAAGGTCTCTCTACACAGATGTCATCTGCCATTGAAACCGATGTTAAATTGCTCAACTTCAAATAAAGATTGCCAATACAGCGGGTTCTCGTTGGCACTAACAACATACACCATTGCAAACATATATTATGTAAGCATTTATTTTCACTCCAAAATTGAGAACATTTCTGTCTTAGTATTTTGCTATATGACCGCATCTGGCTGTAGTACTGGTCCGAACAGGTGGTTCATTAACCGATTCACTCCGGCTGTCTCTTGTGCTATACATCCATGTCCCAAAAGGTCAATGCACAATATTACAAAATAACATGGGCAAAATACAGCCAGAAGGGTTACCATTATACATACATATTGTTTTAATTCTTCCTCAATTCCTATAAGTGAATATGTGAACCACAACATATGTCACAAATTTTAAGGACTATAGTGGACCGTGATGAATGAACTCTCACCCGGAAGTTATCTGTGTAGTGAGACCTAAGTTCAATAACCATAACTACATGTATGTCAAACAAGGATAAATTTAATTTACGACAATATTAAAGTCAAACTTGAACTATCACTCTACATAATAAATCTATATAAAAAAATTCAGCTTATTAACTTGAGGCATTGCAAAACAAAACAAAAAAGGCTGGAAAACTATATATGGGACGAACAGACAGATGGATGGAGGCTCTACCTGTAGTCCCCTCGGGTTTGACCAGTAGGCGACTAATCATTTAGTCTGTACTCAGTTTAAATATTATATATATATTAAAAAAATAGTGTTGGTATGTACTTATTTTTTTAAAGATATGGTAAATCATAAAACATTAGCGATCTTAAAATTTAGCCAAATCCCAAAAAGTGACATTTTAGCGACAACACTTTAGCGAGGTCATCATATCAGAAACTAAAAAACAAATAAACTTAAGTTGTAGGATCAGCTGAAACAATGTTTTTGACAAATCTTGACGTTATGCAGCTTACAGACATCTTTAATTTAGTACCGGCCTCGGTGGCGTCGTGGCAGGCCATCGGTCTACAGGCTGGTAGGTACTGGGTTCGGATCCCAGTCAAGGCATGGGATTTTTAATCCAGATACCGACTCCAAACCCTGAGTGAGTGCTCCGCAAGGCTCAATGGGTAGGTGTAAACCACTTGCACCGACCAGTGATCCATAACTGGTTCAACAAAGGCCATGGTTTGTGCTATCCTGCCTGTGGGAAGTGCAAATAAAAGATCCCTTGCTGCCAATCAGAAGAGTAGCCCATGTAGTGGCGACAGCGGGTTTCCTCTCAAAATCTGTGTGGTCCTTAACCATATGTCTGACGCCATATAACCGTAAATAAAATGTGTTGAGTGCGTCGTTAAATAAAACACTTCTTTCTTTTTTTCTTTAATTTAGTAGTAAATTACAGTAATGTGCATGCTAACTAAATATTGTTGTCAATAGCATGTAACCATTGTTGTGAGTTTGAAGTCTGTTGTATGTCTCTTTTAAAGTAGTCACACTGTATCATGAAATATTAACATCTTGTATGACCTCGCTAAATTCGCTAACATTTTATGCTTGCTAACATTTCCTGATTTACAGTATATCCATACATTATTACTTGAGTGTGAGTGCCATACAGTTTTTATGGTACCTATCAGATATAGGAATAAAACAAAGTGTAATGCTTTATTTATTACCTACAAGTAAGAATTTATGACAAATATCATGTATGATCAACAACTGAGTTTAATAACCTTTCGCGACATCAGTTACTAATTTGAAATTTGATGTAAGAATAAAACAATATAAATCATATTACCATGTTACACATGTATACCTTTTTAATAGGTTAACTGAATTTCAGTCAGTGTTTTGAGAGATACATTGATGATATTATTTTCACATTGTAAAAAATTAGTCGTTAAACACAACTGACATCACAAATATGCTAATATTGCTAAAAATAACAATTAACATGATTTTTATCCAACCATTTATTATAACACAATGAATTATATTTTGTACGTACTTATTCTCCAGTTCGGCACTTGCTTTGATCTCTTTAAAATACCCTGTGATGTGCACAACTCCATAACTGGTCAGTAGTAAGCCCAGTATACACTGAAGCAAAATCTGTAAATAAAGAAGTTAATATTTATAGGAACCTGAAGATCTTTCCATCTTTAAATATGATTACAGTACTGCACGGTCTGACTGGTTTGTAGAGCTGGGCGGTATACTGTATATACCATTCGGTATCGGTATCATGTCAATACTGATTTACTGACAGACAGAATAGTACATACCATGGCCTTTGATATACCAGTTGTGGTGCACTGGCTGGAACAAGGATAGCCCAATGGGCCCACCGATAGGGATCGACCCTAGACTGACTGTGCATCAGGCAAGCACTTTACCACTGAGCTTTATCCCACCCTGCATAACAACAACACAACAACAAAGTCATCGAGCAAGCCAAAGTTCATTTTTTAATCTATAGGGGCAGTGCTGCTATTCACCAATTCTGCCAACCATGAATTTTATTTTAGTGATAAATTCTTAAAATGTAATGAATAATATTTAGTTGGGTATTAACTGGGTTTTTGCTATATTTGACCTTTAATAGATAATTTGTTTACAAACTTACATCAAGTGGAAGTCGGGTGAATTCCTGTTCCGTTAAACGAATGTAAGTACGATCTGCAAACAAAACAAAAGCAAATGTTTTGAATTACATGAATATAAACCTGTATAATAAAGTATTAAAATTTGGTAGACTCCCTATAATTGTAGTATTATTGTAGTAAATTTACCAAATATTTTAATCCACAAAATACATTAAATATTCATTCACGTAGTTAAACAGCTGCCAGTTTTTTCAAAATCTTTCTGTCACAGGTTTATGTCGTGAACCCAGGTGGTCTCACCATCTAACAAACGTTTTGCAATAGGAAGGAAGGAAATGTTTTATTTAATGACGCACTCAACACGTTATTTATCGTTATATGGCATCAGACATATGGTTAAGGACCACACAGATATTGAGAGGAAACCTGCTGTCGCCACTTCATGTCACTACTATTTTCGATTAGAAGCAAGGGATCTTTTATATGCACTATCCCATAGACAGGATAGCACATAACAGTCATGGTTCACTGGCTGAAATGAGAAATAGCCCAATGGGCCTACTGACGGGGATCGACCCCAAGCCGACCACGCATCAATCGAGCACTTTACCACTGGGCTACGTCTCAACCCTTTTGCAATAGGTACATGTAAATTTATATTAAGTACTTATACTAATAGTAAATTAATACTCAAAGGAATATTACTAGCACTTAAATATTAACAATTCTTGATACACTGATAGGGGAGGTGAACTGACGGGTCGTATTATTTACCAAGCTCAACCAAGAGAAAATCGAGAACTTCTGAGCACAAGTGTAAAACCACTGAACAAAAGTATAAAAATGCCCAGCGCATGTAGGGTGCCAAATATGTCACGTGATAAAAATAGGTGTTCTGTATTTTGTGCCCATCACTGTTTTGTTATATTTTGTCATCAGTTGTAAATTTAATTTGTCGTCACTGATTAACTTTATTTACTTACTTTTTATTTTGTTTTATAAAAATAACTGACATTGTAATGTTTATCAATACATTTCACTTTGTGCAATGTTCAACCTATAAGCGTACGAGACAGTTCCCACCCACCCCCCCACCCCGTGCAGTACTGATCTTGCTGTAGCAAAACCTCAAATTTGCACAAAAATGATATAAATATTCAGTCAAATTGTGCTAACCTAAGATCTTTTTACAATTTATTTTAATCATTTTATTTGCAAATTTAGCTGTACACAATGTAAAAATGTGTAGTGATTCTAGCCTGCCCCACTACCAAAATGAGAGCCGATACGCCTGCTTGAATCGTGAACGAATAAATTCTCTGTATTTTTGCACTTGCATTCAGTAGTTATCATTTGCTCTTGGTAGCCCTTGGTTGAGCTCGGTAAATAAGACCATCGGAACTGACTGATTTTGCTAAGTTCATATTTCCCTTTTTTTAACAGTATTAATAAAACTGTTCATCTACTGAAAAGGTTAAACCATATTTAAAGGAGTTTTAAGCATAGCATACATTCTTGTTAATTCAATGGAGTCAAACTTTAGTTTATTAGAAGTTATTCCTATGTTTGGATCTCATACATGTAATTAATTGGAATATATTCCATCTAACTTTTTTTCCCCACTGCCCCCTTTCCTCTCTTTCCTTTTAAGTCCATCTCATTTCTTCCCAATCTGGCAACTCCTCCTATCTTTCAACTTCTTTTGCTGTCCACCTCCACATCCCAGTCCTTGTCTTTCCAACCGTAAAAGGTTAAGAGGCACCGGTGGTCGTTAATTAGTGCCGTGGATCAGACCAGCTTTATTAGCGTCAGAGGACGAGGATGCCAGGTGGGTGCAGGGAAATACACATAGACTCCACCCGTGGAGGAAGTTGAAACAGGTAGGCGATGGTGTGGACAGCTCAGAAGACAGAGTCTATTCGATCTAACTTAGTGTAATCGTAAAATGTACGTACTTCCTTTTGCAGGACACTATTCCGTGTTTTATTATAACTCTAATGGAGTTTCACTTTGAGTTATCGTTGGTATTAGACTGTGGATTGAATTGGTACAGTCTAAAAATAGAAAATTTCAGTAAAGTTCTCATTCATGGGCTATGCTATTTTAAAAACAAATTCTTGTACTCCATTTCCATTTCCTTTTTGCATAAAGTGTTATTTCTATATAAATGATGTCCTAAATTTAATTCGCGAACAGAAAATAAATTACATAAAATCGGATTTGCATGAACGACGCGCGAACGAACTGATCGTTCTCGCAATTTTCAGAGTAGTTTTGCGGGACGAGTTGAAGGAGAGCCAACTTCGTCCCCATATTACTTACGTTGTGCTGCTGAATATGCAGCGTGTGCAAGAGCTATAAGTCCAAGAGTAACGCATACGTTATGATAAAAGCCCATATTTCGAAGTTAAATAAAAAGAATAAGAATCATGCTTCGTCGATATTTACAGAGCCGAATAACGACAATAGCTATATGCAACTAATATTTTCACATTGTTGCGTAGAATTAAATTGTAAATATATTCATTTTGTTCACCACCAAGGGTGCGTCTATTTGCATGTCGCGATAGCTATATTATTTTTAGTATTTGATGCTAATTAACTCATAAATTATATATTATATTTAGAACAAATAGTTAGTATTATAATTTACTATTCAATTTACTATTCTATTCACTGAACCAAAATAAAAAATGGATTGTCAATTACGACAATTGAACAAAATGGGAGGCACTCATAGGGTATATAGTTTTGGTTTACTAGTTTTTTTTGGGGGGGTTTAAACGCTGAAGATTTTTTTTACCCGTCTCACCCCCCCCCCTTCAAAGGTGAATTAATATTGAACTCATCTTCCGACGCCTATGGATAAATGTACGAATGAGGAAGTTTTCGGATATCTTTATTTATTTATTTATTTAAAGAAATCAATAAAGAAAGTAATTGTTTGCTAATTATAATATCTCCATCTTCTATAACAAACCCTTAACCAAACATATTTATTGTACAATATTTTATAAGAGAACCTTTAAAATTACATTGCCATCCAATAACCAAAATTTATATACTCTTCAAAAGAAGAAACGCAAAACCACATTGTCGTAACATTTGGAGAATTGATTTAATTATTGAATGGTGAGTCCGATAATTACCAAATGTTGCAGGATTGTTCACAATTCACTCTAGTCCATTGTGAGTAAGTGATAGGACACATCACCAAGGTCAAGGTCATCTGGAGTCAATACCGGGTGTGGCCTCCGCGTGTGTTGACAACTGCCTGGCACCGCCTGCCCATTGAAGCAACCAGAGTACGGATGACGTCCCGGGGGATGGTGGCCCACTCGGCCTGCAAGGCTGCTGCCAGCTCGGGCAGGGTCTGGGGCTGTGGTTGTCGCTGTCGGAGGCGTCGGTCCAACTCGTCCCATAGATGCTCAATTGGGTTCAAATCCGGTGATATCGATGGCCAAGGAAGGACATTAATGTTGTTGTTCTGTAGGAAAGCCGTTGTGAGACGTGCTGTGTGAGGCCTGGCGTTGTCATGTTGGAACACTGCGTTGGCGTTGGCCATAACTGGAACGATGTGTGGCCGGAGGATCTGGTCAATGTAGCCCTGTGCATTCAGGTTGCCCTGCACGTGGACCAGGTCAGTTCTGCCAGTGTGTGAGATGGCTGCCCACACCATGACACTACCCCCGCCGAATCTGTCCACTTCCTGCACGCAGTTTGCCGCATAACGTTCACCACGACGCCTATACACGCGACATCTTCCATCATGACGTCGGAGCAGAAATCGGGACTCGTCACTGAACCACACCTGTCTCCATCGCAGTTGAGGCCATTGTCGATGAATCTGGCACCACTGCAGTCGGAGTCGACGGTGTTGTGGTGTTAAGATGACACCTCGAACTGGACGTCTGGCACGAATTCCTACCTCACGTAGGCGGTTCCGTACGGTCTGGTCGGATATCCTGCGCAAACCTGGTATTGCTGCGGCTGTGGAGGTGGCAGTAGTCAATCGTTCCCGAAGGTGGCGTACCCGGATGTAGCGGTCCTGCCCGGGGGTAGTGACCCGTGGTCGACCGGATCTAGCGAGGTCACGTGTTGATCCATGTTGCTGGTAACGGTCCCACAGTCTGGAGATGGTGCTTGGGGACACATGGAATGCCCTGGCAACGGCCGTTCTGGATTCGCCTGCGTCTAGTCGGCCGATGGCATTGTTTCTCTGCGGTTCACTGAGACGTGGCATGTCCTGGATTGTCAACTGTCGGCCAGATACAGAGGCCAGGCAAGCGAACACCCTGCACTTTTATACTGTCGGTGTTCATGTTGCACGTGCAGACAACGCACGTGCAGTGGTGACATGGTTTGCACGTGGCTGCGTTTTTGCGAATATTCACATTTTGGAACTTTATTGTACAGTAGCTGCGTTTTATCGAATGTAACCGTGGGAATGTGTTTGGGACATGCAATGACCTTATATTCACAAAGCATGAACCGGTAGGAAACATAAAATCGGAGTTATAACCCATTTGTACCCTTTTGCGTTTCTTTTTTTGAAGAGTATATTAATAAATCAATGTGCTCAAGTGGTGTTGTTAAAGGGACAGTCAAACAAGGCTTTTGGACTGGTGTGCATATCCAACGATATTTGATGCACATTATTACTTAATATCAACACTTTTATAGATATATTTAATTAATTAAACGGTAACAATGTGGCAGCTATTATATATAACAGGCGCAGCCATTTTGTTCCATCCCATTCAAAAAAATCTACAAACGTTCCCGGAGGGATTCCTCGGATTCTCCAACGTAAATTAAAACAAAAATGTATATAACTGTCGCAGAATTTAGGGGGAGTCACTGCCATTGAATCCGCTGCCTGTATAATTTCTTGGCGCGTCACATCAGGTCTTGGCCCTTGAACTGAAGGAACCAGGAGTTCTCTCTCTCTCTCTCTCTCTCTCTCTCTCTCTCTCTCTCTCTCTCTCTCTCTCTCTCTCTCTCTCTCTCTCTCTCTCTCTCTCTCTCTCTCTCTCTTTATGGGTTATATTTGTTGTCTGTCCTTCACAGGTGAATTTGAAAGGAGAGTCTGGCAACCTCGAGCCGTACCACTATATTCACTGTACCGCCCCTGAGAAACGAGTTTTGCATGTAAACGTAAATCTACGACTAAATCGTGATACGTTTTATTATTAACAGAACACTAATGTAGTTTGAAGTACACATTTTTCATTTTCTGTTGTCCTTGAAATGATCCATCTTACGTAATGGGGTGATATAGGGGCCTATATGCCAAACACGTGTAAACATATGATCGATATAACTGCTAGATGCAGACGTAAACTTACGATGTTTTGTGAAAGAGGTCCCTGTGCCCAATTTCACACAACATCGTAAGCCTAGTTTTGCACGTAAACATAAATCTACAGCTAAACCACAGTTCTTGTTACTATTAACAATAAACCAAATATAGTTTAAAATACACATATTTCGTTTTCTTTGGTCAATAAAATGCTCCATTTTCCGTAATAATATAATTTTCTACGTAAAAATTTCTAACTATATTTGTTGTATTATAATAATAATATAATGTGATAAGAGTTGTGGATTAATCGTAGATTTACGTTTACGTGCAAAACTAGGCTTACGATGTTTAGTGAAATTGGGCCCTGCTGATTTATGCGGAATGATCGTCATGGTCTAATAATTAATATTCTTCCCAGTAAGCCAGCAATAAGTATGCATTATTTTTCTACATAAATAAATCACCATTGTCAAATTAAACTGACTTCAAAACCAAACGAAATAACTGTCCAACGATAAGACGACTGTTTACTTAGTTAATTGGTCTTGATTCTTTTAGTTCCTTTGAAACACCTGTGATTTCTGTTTGGCAGACCTATATGCATTTGGCAAATTAAATGCATTCCAGATGCAATTGTCTTGTAGCAACGCCACCGTCTGGACATAAAAAATAATATGTACCGGTATCACTGGATATTTTGCTTTATATTTACTTTATAATAGTGTAAAAGTGTGTAAATATAAAAGTTGGCACCTTCCTACGCCACTGAGTATACATCACAGGATATAGTGTTTAAAGTTTGTTTTTGTTTAACGACACTACTAGAACACATTGATTTATTAATCATCGGCTATTAGATGTCAAACATTTGGTCATTTTGACTAGTAGTCTTAGAGAGGAAACCCGCTACACATGTTTTCATTAGTAGCTAGGGACCATTTATAGGCACCATCCCATAGACACGATAGCACATACCACGGCCTTTGGTATACCAGTCGTGGTGCACGAGACATAGCCCAATGGGCTGTCTGTCCCGGACAGTAGGTTAGTGAGAGAGAAGAGGGTGTAGTGGTCTTACACCTACCCACTGAGTCGTTAAAACTCGCTCTGGATGGGAGCCATAACCCTGTACCTAACAGCCTTATGTCCGATGGCTTAACCACGACATCACCAAGGCCAGTTCAAGGAAATTAAAACGTTTTCCAACAAATAACCTATAACCCCTAAAATGGTAATGGACATTATCAACCGACGGGGCTTATTACTGGGTTAATTCCGTAATACGGTGCGGTGCGGTGCGGTGCGGTGCGGTGCGGTGCGATACGATACAAAATGCTTTATTACCGTGCTTACATATGATGAATAATACTATCGGTTAAGCAGATTGTCCCATCTAAGATCAGACAACTTACTAAGCACGTGTACGTAGTTTAAAAAAAAAAAAAAAAAAAAAAAAAAAAAAAAAAAAAAAAAAAACACCCCATCCCCTCACCCCAAAACAACAACAACAACAAAAAACAAAACAAAACAACAAAAAACAACAAAATAAGAAGGAAATTATCACTATGACCTAAACTGACACACTTGGCGATCGAGGTTGGTAATTTTTGTTCGAATGTAGGCCTACTTATAGTATGGATTTTTGTTCTTTGGCTTAATTTTTGTTAAGCTTATATACTTGATTAAATTAACTAAGCATAATTTATGTTGTTTTACGAGTCTGGCTGATCAAAGCAAATTATAATTTTAAAGCGCCTTGCCTTAAATTACTTCGTTTGTTTATTATATGTGCATATAGGTAGTTTACGCAATACATGAAGTAAAGTACTTCGTTCCAGAAGGGTGGGACGTAGCCCAGTGGTAAAGCGCTCACTTGATGCGCGGTCGGTCTGGGATCGATCCCCGTCGGTGGGCCCATTGGGCTATTTCTCGTCACAGTCAGTGCACCATCACTGGTATATCAAAGGCCGTGGTATGTGCTATCCTGTCTATAGGATGGTGCATATAAAAAACCCTTGCTACTAATTAACAAATGTAATGGGTTTCCCCTCTATGACTGCCAAAATGACTATATGTTTGACATCCAATAGCCGATGATTAATAAATCAATATGCTCTAGTAGTGTCGTTAAACAAAACAAACTTCGTTCCAAAAGAGGTCGATCAAAACAAATACAAGATGGCTGCCCAAGGTAGCAGGAATAATAATGTTTGGTTGTAAGGGTTTTTTCGTGGGTTTTTAAAAAATTATAAAATGACGCATTTTTCATTTGTTAAACTGTTAGTATGCATATCTGTCCTTACCGGCCTCGGTGGCGTCGTGGTTAGGCCATCGGTCTACAGGCTGGTAGGTATTGGGTTCGGATCCCAGTCGAGGCGTGGGATTTTTAATCCAGATACCGACTCCAAACCCTAAGTGAGTGCTCCGCAAGGCTCATTGGGTAGGTGTAAACCACTTGCACCGACCAGTGATCCATAACTGGTTCAACAAAGGCCATGGTTTGTGCTATCCTGCCTGTGGGAAGCGCAAATAAACGATCCTTTGCTGCTAATCGGAAAGAGTAGCCCATGTAGTGGCGACAGCGGGTTTCCTCTCAAAATCTGTGTTGTCCTTAACCATATGTCTGACGCCATATAAGTAATAGTTAGAGGACGAGTAACAATACTTTATCGGCGTATAAAGGTAGTGTCGCACGAGACAAAGGCGAGGCGTTAGCCGAGCGTTTTCTCGTGCGACACTACCTTTATACGCCGATAAAGTATTGTTACTCGTCCTCTAACTGTCTTAGAGCAGAGCCAAAATCTCGTGCAGCAATACCGCTTATAAAGTGAATGTCTGAAGTACTTTATCGGGATATAAATGTACTTCACGTGACCAAATATAAAGCTCCCATTGGACTAGAAATTCAGCTGTGCTCTAACCGTAAATAAAATGTGTTGAGTGCGTCGTTAAATAAAACATTTCTCTCTTTCTTTCGTTTTGCATATCTGTCCAACACATAGGCCTACGGCTGACATTGTCCCTTTAAACAAAACAAACTTTAATTTTCTTTACTTAAAATGTATTACCTAACATAATTTAATATTTTGGCAAAACCTATCATGACTGGTTGGACAATGATTCGTAAGTGCATGTCAACACAACAATATGAATGTTCAATGAGTTCCGTTTTGTGCACGGACCTCGGCGCATGGTGTAGTGATAAAACCTTATCGGCCTTAAGGCTGGTCGGTCAGGTCAGGTCATAGGGCTTAACGCGCACATTCAGATCAAGCTGTTGTAGCGCACGCCTATCATGGGCGCAGGTGTCAACTTACCAGCTCCTTCGTCCAGAACTGGACAGAAAAAGGTTTGGGTAGGTGAGAGGAGGGACCGCCCACGCTGGCATGTGCAAGAGAGAATCAGCAGCCCGACCCCGGGTAGGTAGTGGGCGAGGACATTGCTCGAACCTTAATTGTACAGATTTATAGTCTGTCCCATCCTTTTGCAAAAAATGTTGTTTTTGTAAATCATTTCTGTTTGGTTTGACGTACGAAGAAAATGCAACGTTTGTGTTTTGTGTTTTCTTTTAGCAAACATGCTTTCTAATTATCGAACACATTGGAAACTGTATTGCGTCTTTTTTTCTGTTTCCTTAAATCTTTCTTTCTTTGACTTTTTCAATAATATTTATTTCTGTTCATATTTAAATTGCAAAAATATATTACTGTCGTAACATGTATGTATTATGGAGAAGGCCTAATAAGTTGTATAACTTGTTATCCATTTGTTCTTTGAAAAGCAATAAAATATGTTTCAATCAAGAAGAAAAGTAAAAGTGTTTTTGAAATAACATTTAAAAAATCCAGGCCCGTACGCAGAAATTTATGGGGGGGGGGGGGGTGCGTAATCGACGGTCCAAAGGCCGGAGTCGCTAGGGGGTGCGGGGGCATGTCCCCCCGATTTTTTTTTTAATCTAGAATGCAGGAGATGCATTTTCCTGCATTCTGGGAAGTAAATTTGTCACATCGTCTGACTACTTTAATTTTTTTTACACATCCACAGATGGACCTCGGTAGACTATGGTGTGTGTGTGTGTGTGTGTGTGTGTGTGTGTGTGTGTGTGTGTGTGTGTGTGTGTGTGTGTGTGCGCGTACGCACCCCTCGCACCCCCCCCCCCCTCCTGCGTACGAGCTTGAAATCCAACTATTTTTGAGTGCAATTTAGAAAACAATTGGCTCAGAAATAAATAACTTATAGTAAATTCCATAGTATGAAAAAGGCGTCCCCTGTGGGAAGGACTAGGCCTATAGATCTTGTTCTGTTTAACCAGCCATGGAAATGACAGCCCTGCCAAAGGCAAAAATTTCGACAGTAATTCATGAGAACAGTCGTGATTGCGCCAAAACTTCCTTTTGACTTGACTTATGGACGTCACATGTGTGATTTATTTATTTTTGTAAGAAAATTAATGTTGATAGTATATCTAGTAATAAATTAAGTCGTGGCACAACTCATTTAAATACTGTTCATGTATTTATGAATAAACTCATTTGATTTGATTTGGGGGCGGGATATAGCCCAGTGGTACAGCGCTCGCTTGATGCGCGATCGGTGTAGGATCGATCCCTGTCTCTCAATATCTGTGTGGTCCTTAACCATATGTCTGACGCCATATAACCGTAAATAAAATGTGTTGAGTGCGTCATTAAATAAAACATTTTTTTTTTTTTTTTTTTTTTTTTTTTGATTTCATTGGATATCCCAAATAGGGCCTCAGCTGGTTTGTCGTTAATTCGTGACGTCGAAAAAACGGATGTGCCGGGATTGCATGCGTATTTTTTGGGGCTTACCAAATAGTATCGATTAACCGCACGTTTCACGCTGAATTGTTTACAAAACGACAACACAAGCAGGTAACAGTATAAACCCGAAATAATATTAAAACTTTTGATTACTGTTCAGTGTTACTGAGTGTAAATATTAGCTAAAAAATAAACCGACATGCTAATCATTAATGTAATGTATTCTGTTTTCGCGCTTCGGTTCTATCCGGCATTGGTCTAATTTTTATTAATATACTACTCAAAAGAATTTAAGGGTCAAAAATTTATAACCAAATAAGTTTCAGAGTGTATTAGATTGATGATGTAAACTACACAATTTTTTTTATTTATTGTTCCATATTTACAAAAAACCACAAATAAACGTCACTGTATACAAGAAAGTCACATGACATGCTGTCAAAGTTGAAGGTTGTCAAACATGGATTTTACACATTAGAACATTCGTTTAATAGTGTGTGAATCCACCCATGGCGCGAATACACTCGACACATCGTTGCCTCATGCTGTTGATCAGACGTCTGAAGAACTCTTGGGGAATGGCCTGCCACTCTGCCATAAGAAGTTGACCCAAATCATGAAGGTTGGCCGGAGGGGCATGGTTATCCCGAACTCTCCTGCCTAATTCGTCCCAGGCGACTCTATTGGGGCCAAGTCAGGCGAATATGCTGGCCAATCCATCCTGGTGATACCTTGTTGTCTGAGAAAGTCCGTTACCACCCTGGCGCGGTGGGGTCTGGCATTGTCATCCTACAGAACTGCTCCGCTGCCAATCTGCTGAAGGCCTGGGAGAACCAACGGCCTGATAATCTCATTCAGATAGCGGATTCCATTCAGATTGCCATCCACCACATAGAGGGGGGTCCTGTGGTGGATAGAGATGCCACCCCACACCATGATGCTGCCACCACCGAACCGGTGACGGTGTCTAACGTTAACGTCAGCGAAGCGCTCCCCAGGACGTCTGTAGACACGAAGCCGACCGTCGTTGAACTGGAGACTAAACCTGGACTCATCAGTGAGCATCACTCGACCCCACTGAACACGTTGCCACTGCAGATGAAGCGTGCACCAGTGACGTCTGGCCGTTCTGTGACGTGGTAGGGGTGGTGGTCGAACAGCCTGGCGACGGCAGCGTAGATTATTGGCTCTCAGACGATTGCGTATGGTTTGATCAGACACTCGAGTTCCAGTCGCAGTCCACAGATTGTCACGTAATCGGCGTGCAGTGGTTGTGCGTTGACGTAGAGCCATATTGGTGATGTAGCGGTCCTCTCTATTTGTAGTGCTTCGGGGTCTTCCCGAACGTGGACGATTTCGAACAGAATTCGTTGCTTGGTACCGTTGCCACAGTCGGCCAACGACACTCTGACTGACATCAAGTCTCAGAGCAACATTTCTTTGCGTATTGCCATCCTGAAGCCAAGCAATAGCCCTTCCTCGATCTTCGATAGTCAGTTGAAGTCGTACCATTGTCGAATTTGGAGTGTGCACCGTACACGAACGCAAGCTCCAATTATACGGAAATTCAGCATTGGGAACATGGAATACACGTGCAAAGCGTGCAAATGGAGCGTTTTGTGAAAAAGCAAGTTATGGGCACTTAGCAGACCTTTCGCTTTCGCCCTAATTTACGTGCAAATGTAAGCATGTTTTCGCCATTAGAACTAGTCGACAGTGTCAATGACAGTGGATTTTAATTCATTTATGGGTTGCTTAGACCCACTTTCGTCAAAATGTAACAATACCACGCGTGACATTATGGTCTAGCTAATATAATTGACATTCAGAAAATAATGTCGAAAATATCGTCTGACCCTTAAATTCTTTTGAGTAGTATATTTATAAATATGTTTAAAGGATTGGTATAACTGAAGGGGACAGGTGGTAGTCCTAACTCAATATAATGTGTATAATATATATTGGCACGGCCCCATTATATATATATCAGAAAACCAACAACTTGATATTCAATATTGTTTCCTAGCAAGCTCGAGGTGTCTGGATCGAATGACCTTGGCGGATCCATTGGCTTTTTCCCTGTCCCAACCAATGGCCCATGTGTCTCTCCCAATGAGTCAAAGGTCATGGCATGTACTGTCCTGTCTATTAAAAAGTGCATATAAAATATCTTTTGCTGCTAACTGTAAAATGTACTGTAGCAGGTTTTCTGTGAAGACTGCAAGGATTATAAAAATGTTTGACATCCAATGATTAATTTATCAATGTGCCTTATTTGTGTCATTAAAGCAAACTTTTAAAACCAACATGTGCCAGGCCAGTGCACACACATTATAATTTTTTGTGGATGTCAGAAAGTGGAGGAAAATGCAACAGAAAAAGAAGCTAGTTAACCCCCCCCCCCCCCCCCCCCCCCCCCCCCCCCCCCCCCCCCCCCCCCATATCTAGGACTGATTTCGGACTAGTTAAAACACTGGAATCTATCTTGTATGTGAATATATAAAAAATAACTATGGTTATGACATCACTTTGTGTGGGGGGGGGATGGGGGGGGGGGGGTTGGAGTGCTTTGAGCTAGTCTATTCCAGTCCATGGAAGATAGAATAGTTTGTGAACATTTTTATGTTAAACTCTTTTAAAATATATACATATATATTTGTTATATTTAACTGTTAAAGCCATTAATTTCTGATTTAATAATACAATGTTAAATGTATATACATACATGTGTCAAGTCAGCTTATTCTCGTGAACTGTTCTTGCACTAGCTAGCAATAAATAGAAAGGCAGGCATTCTGCCAGAAAATAATTCGATGGTATGTGATAAAAACAAAATAGATCATTGGTAGTCACGGACTTGACATCTTTTGAAATAGAACACCACACTTAATCAAGTACTGGTCTGTGAGTGCTAAAATCATGCATAATTGAAAAATACATTTCCTAAGAAGGACTTCTAAATGGATAATGAAATGTGGTACACATAAACTACATACCATTATCTATATAAAATGATATCAGTTTCAGGATGTAATTTTTTATAGTTTGTTTTACATTACACATATGCTGTTCGTCATTGTGGTGCAGGATGGCAATATCCTCATGAAAGTAAACATTAGGGTCTTGGATATAATGTTGTTTTTAAACATGTATAGTACACTAGGGAGATTTTGTAAGCATTTTTGGCCCCCCCCCCCCCCAAAAAAAAACCAACAAAAAAAAAAACCACATTATATATTTGAGATGGATGTGACATTTTGTTTCTTTAAAAATTAATATGTTTTCATGGTCTGACCATGATGTTTATTTTCGTCTTTTGCATTGTGTCTTTCGTAAATGTGACTATTTCATAGCTGTCTAAAAAAAAATTTAATTTTAAATTGATGTTGATCATCATATACTTTTGTTTGACACCCAGTAGCTGATTTTTCATTTGTGCTGGGATGTTGTTAAATATTCATTCAATCACTCAATAAATTTTTCAGATTTCAGAAGGATGTTCTATAATTAATCATCACATAGTTGTAATATTTAAGACTCTTATTTTTAAATTGCCTTTTGCAATGTATTTTGGATTAGGCTACTTTTTTTCATATATAGTCATTAGACTAGAGCAGGGCGCAATACTGCGAGTGAAACACTCGCCTATGCGAGTGAAATTCTGTTATGGCGATTTAAATTTGCAAAACACTAGCCTTTTGGCGAGTAGATTATTTTTTCAGAATGAAGATGTCACTGGAACATTTATTTCACTAATCAGTCAGACGACACATATACTAATGATCGAAACTGTAAAACATACACTTCCGCATTTTGCCCTGTTTGCGGATATCACACTCGGAGCTCTCCGGCCGACTTGACGATCGAGGTGTTCGGAAAGCCTCGTGACACATCGGGGTTTTCCGATTGTAAATGAGTTTTCACAAAGCATTGGACCAATTGCTTCGCAGCCAATTTGTTTGCACCTAAAGTTAAGCTAAATGTTACATGGCGGGAATATACTAAATGAATTTTAAAAAAACGTTCGAGAAAGTTGTTGGTAACGATAGCATATCGTGAACAAAAATAAATAAATAAATAAAATACGTCCTAGTTTCAGTAACTGTAGCCGTCGGTATACTTGTCGGAATCGCGTAACCCAATTAAAAAACGGTTTACAAAGGAAAGTAAAACAAAATAGGGCCTAATTGATGATTTGTTTCTGGATTCTTGGAAACGGATGTTTTAGGAGTTATGTTGCCTGGCGAGTAACAATCTCTAGTTGGCTAGTATTTTTTTTCATTCACTAGCCAGTTGGCGAGTAAATATAAAGTGCTGCTTTGCGCCCTGTAGAGCCCCTCCCAACCCCACAACACTAAAAACAAATTAAAAAATAACGTAACATTAAATTTTTCTCTAATGTTATTAAGGAATATTTTTGGAAAATCAAAATGAAAACCCTACACACACAAAAAACAACCCACCCACCCTTCCAGGCCTTGACCATAACCTGTTTGGTAGTCCTCAGTAAAAATTGGTAACTCCATAATTTTTATAAATTAAAAAGAGAGAGAAAAAAGCAAAATCATTAATTTTTATTTAAACATGTTGTTTTAGGTATTTAATCATCTTGTTGATTGCGGAGTACCTGGATGTGCAAGAAAATTAAATCTAGTAGCCTGGTGGACTACTGGGTTTAGATATCTGGTAGCCCAAACAACAAATTAGTAGCCCAAACACTCCGGGCTTTCGCTAAGGTCAAGTCCTGCCTTCTGTTGCTATTTGACCGGCCTCGGTGGCGTTGTGGTTAGCCATCGGTCTACAAGCTGGTAGGTACTGGGTTCGAATCCCAGTTGAGGTATGGGTTTTTTAATCCAGATACCGACTCCAAACCCCGAGTGAGTGCTCCGCAAGCCTCAATGGGTAGGTGTAAACCACTTGCACCGACCAGTGATCCATAACTGGTTCAACAAAGGCCATGGTTTGTGCTATCCTGCCTGTGGGAAGCGCAAATAAAAGATCCCTTGCTGCCTGTCGTAAAAGAGTAGCCTATGTGGTGACAGCGGGTTTCCTCTCAAAATCTGTGTGGTCCTTGACCATATGTCTGATGCCATATAACCGTAAATAAAATGTGTTGAGTGTGTCGTTAAATAAAACATTTCTTTCTTTCTTTCTGTTGCTATTTGTGTTAGGTTATTAGTAAGCTATTTTTCTCAAATTGTTTCAGTCCATTTTTTGGACCCTAGTAGGTAAAATAAAAATTCCCCTGCTAAAATTACAAAAACACTGCAGGTAATTGTTTAAGAGACTTACAGGTAGATGTATGTACAATCATTTCGTCTTCTATTTAGCTGAGGCTGAGCTTGTGACTATGTTATATATTTAATTTTTTTAATTTTATAAATACATCTTGGAGGTTCTAATTTTTCAGTTCCAAATTCTTCAATTACCCTGTCTTATTTTCAGCAGGCCATAATTGTTTTGGCCTGCTTTTTAAAAAAAAACCTAACAGCAGACCCAAGGTTTCTGCCAGAGGGTAAAATGGGTGTGGCACCTTACCCAAATTTGTTTGGAGATTTAATTTTTTTTAATTTACCTTTTGACAAAATTAATGACTCTTATCATTAATGTATGATTTTCTTAACCCTAACCTTAAACCTAACCCATTTTCTTTCTGAGGGAGGCCCACCATAGCCCTTATCGACTGTGGTTGCATTCAACACACATAGTTTAAATATTCAATTTCATAGCGCCATACCCAAAAAATTATTTCTGGCAGAAACACTGAGACCATATTTTTCTTCCTACTTCGAGCCCTATTCAGGGAACATTTTGTTTTTAAAATCTTAATTAGGGATATTTCTAGTCATCTGAACATTTACTAGCATCTACTGTTTAATATTTTTAAATTGTGTAGCGATCTTTGAAACTTGCGTAGGTATCATGACGTGATACTGAATAAAATGTTCCCTGTTATTGTATCACTATTACATGTATTATAGTGGTCAAGGATTGATTCCTGTCGGTGGGCCAATTGGGTTATTACTCATTCCAGCCAGTGCACCATGACTGGTATATCAAAGGCTATGGTATGTGCTATCCTGTCTGTGGGATGGGGCATATAAAAGATCCCTTGCTACTAATGGAAAAAATTTAGCAGGTTTTCTCTCTATGACTAAATGTTTGACATCCAGTAGCCAATGATTAATAAATCAATGTGCTCTAGTGGTGTTGTTTAAAAAAAAACCAAAAAAACTTTAACTTTCACTTCTTATTTCAAGCCTTGTATCACTTTTACGGTACATATATTATAAAAACTTGTTGATATATTACCAGTGGGAATTGATTATGTGGAAAGCAACCTTGAGTTTATCGTGTGTCTTGACATTTTAGAACACCAGACTGTACATTTATTATTAACATCTGTCTTGGATATTATCCAGGCCTGTCATGTAAAGCCATAAACCATTGTACTACACATATCTTTGTAATATAATTCCCATAACATGTGTCAGTCATTCACAAGCACTGGCACACACACACACACACACACACACACACACACACACACACACACACACACACACACATTACATGCATGGGATTGAATGGCCTTGTCTTTACTGACCTTGTCACACCTGACACGGGCTAAAACTAGGTTGTGAATCAGTCATGCTCCCAAAGCATGTCACTATTACCGGTACTAGTATTTTGGCTCATTCAGACTGGAGGAGACCGGTGCCTGTAATGTATGGCTACAAGCATTAAAATACACAAGGCGCGGGACGTAGCTCAGTGCCAAAGCACTCGTTTGATGTGCAGTCGGTCTGGGATCGATCCCGGTCGGTGGGACCATTGGGCTATTTCTTGTTCCAGCCAGTGCAAAGGCGGTGGTATGTGTTATCCTGTCTTTGGGATGGGGCATATAAAAGATCCCTTGCTACTAATGGAAAAATGTAGTGGGTTTCCTCTCTGACTGTTTCAAAATGACCATATGTTTGACATCAATAGCCGATGATTAATAAATCAGTGTGCTCTAGTGGTGTCATTATTTCCAATAAGAGAATAAAAACCGGACTGCACCGTACACATTGAGTATGAAGGAAATGTTTTATTTAACGATGCACTCATCATATTTTATTTACCGTTATATGGTGTCAGACATATGGTTAAGGACCACACAGATATTGAGAGAGGAAACCCACTGTCGCCACTTCATGTGCTATTCTTTTCGATAAGCAGCAAGGGATCTTTTATATGCACCATCCCACAGACAGGGTAGCACATACCACGGCCTTTGATATACCAGTCGTGGTGCACTGGCTGGAACGAGAAATAGCCCAATGGGCCCACCGACAGGGATCGATCTCACACCGGCCGCACATCGAACGAGCCTTTTACCACTGGGCTACGTCCCACATGAGTCTGAATGCTTTCATTGGAAATAAGCTTTTACCAGTGGACTATGTCCCGCCCATTTTGTTTTTATTATATACCCTCAAATTATTTGTTTGGCAGAAAATCTGTACATCCAATCTGAATGAGCCTTCAGTCTGGACTGAAAGTTGTGACTGTATTGGCAAGTTATTACACAATTGATCTTAAAAGGGACTTTCCTGAGTTTGCAAACTCAGCCATTGTAAGATGTTTGCGACAACAGAATCTTGTTGGCTTTGGCAACTACTAGTCTATTTCATACTAAATACATTTTCTTGATTAGAATACCAGTGCAGGATTTCTGTTAGAAGGTAAAACTGGTATGGCACCATACCCAAATTGTTTTGCAGATTTTTTTTTTTTTAAGTTAACCTTTTGACAAAATTAATCAGTGTTATCATTACTGTATGATTTTCTTCACCCTAACCCAGTTTCCCTCTGGGGGAGGCCCCCATATCCACTGTTGACTGGTTGCATTTAATTCCACAGTGCTATACTCAAAAATTTCTTTCTGACAGAAACACTGCAGTGTCTGTATATCGAATGTGTTTGCAGTCGTATACTAATGATTGTAGCACTGTTTTTACTTTAATTTGTGATATACATTTTTTCGTATGTACAAAATTATTGAGAGGTAAAATCCAGTCTGGGCTACTATAAGCAATTAGGACAACAACAAACACCTTGTAAATAGACGCTGATAATTTAAATAAGAAAATGTATTTAATTTGTATGTTACCTCATTGAAAAGGCGCTATTGGTTGGAAACATTTTACAATGGTTGTAAAGTCAGGACTGTCCCTTTGATACTACATGCACAGTGGCAATACAGGCATGGGTACAGGAGGGAGTCCCAATACCCATGCTCAAAGCGAATTGAAAAACCAAAAACAATTCCCCTATATATTAGTAATAAATTTTAATGTATATAACGAACTATGTATAGCAAATTAACTGTTAAAACGAACAATTTTTTTTGTTAAAATTGTGAATTTCAGTGTAAATTAGTGCATATACAGCAAACCGATCACAATTGTTTTTTTTATCTTATATGTATCTTATCAATCAATAGCATTAACGGCAATGCCTCAAAAATGACCATACTGATAAGATCAGTCAGATAACGTCCGTGTGGATTTACATATAGTCTATTGGCATCAATTAAGGGAGTAATGTATTGAACAATTAATGGTATGATCTCACTTCCCTGCTATTGTTCGCTTGTGTAAGTCTGCATCGCTTTATTGACATTTTGCCGGTATCCCACAAGAAGACTGACACATACAACTCACTTGCATCTTATCAATCAGTAGCATTAGCAACAATGCATCCAAAATGACTGCACTGATAAGTCCAATCAGATAACTTCTGCTTGTCGTTACGTAGTAGATTGGTATCAATTAAGAGATTAATACAGTGAGCAATGAACCGTCTGTTCTCACTTCACTGCTATTGTGTACTTGTTTAAGTGCTGGTATCTAACAATACGACTAACACATGAAACTCACTATACAGTCATTGTAATTAGCGTTAAATAACTGGATATTTTGTTTTGAAGGTAGGTAACACAAATGTTATGAAATGTTGAATAGTATTCAGTAGTTGTGCAATCATGACGACACGATAACACTGTTTTCCAAAGTAAAGTTAATGTAGCTACGCCTGCGTTTCATTTGATTGCCTACATCACTGTAGCCCTGCAGGCTATGAGACCAACACTAAGCATACAAAAATAAGCAACTTTGTTTTAAAACGTGACTAACTGAACACTCATTTGATTCAACATGCTGTATTTATTTGCATATTTACTTCTATTGGTGATAATAAATGAAATATTAAAAAACCCACCCCACTAATTCTTGTGTTTATGGTGTTTAAATTTGAAAAATCCAAAATGGCCGACTTCCTGAATGAAAACGGCTAACTTCGGTAAACTAACTACTGCTATAACGTACAGATGTTCCTGGTCCCTTGCAGTTCGTTATAAGAGTATTTTACCGTATTTCATAACATATGGGGTGAGGGGGGGGCTTGACATAGCGCAGTGGTAAAGCACTGGCCTGATGTACCGTCGGTCTATGATTGATCCCTGTCGGTGGGCCCATTGGGCTATTTCTTATTCCAACCAGTGCACCCGACTGGTATATCAAAGGCTATGTGCTATATCCTGTCTGGGATGGTTCATATAAAAGAAGCCTTGATATTAATGAAAAAATGTAGTGGGTTTCTTCTCTACATCAAAATTACCAAATGTTTGACATCCAATAGACGATTATTAAGAAATAATGTGCTCTAGTGGTGTCATTAAACAAAACAAACATAACTTTCTTTGAACAGTTGTGTACACCAGCCATCAAATTTACTAGTTCCTTACATGAAACGAATGCTTCTATAGTTCCAGGTGATGCCGAAGGAAATGTAAAGCCAATTGGAAAGTGTGCTGTAATGTTTTTCTATAATTACACACTAACTGGTCTGATTCAAGGTATTTATAGTAACTAATATGCTGTAATGAGTTTCAGCCCCATCGGGTGTTCTGCATGATTCAGCCACTGGCATCTGCATGTTTTGTCGGAATTTTTATGAATACTTTAAACTTAAATCAGTGTGTATTGTGTCTGTGAGCAAGTGCTGTATCCGCAGATGTTCAGTCATGCATAAGAAGAAGAAAAAGACATCAATATATTTGCATCTGAGCATTTCATGATTGGTCCTTTTACTCTTTGATCACAGGCGTAAAGGATTTTATATTTGGGTGCCAGCTACACTGCCTGTGAGTCATGCTTTGGAGCAACAGACAAATATAAAAGATGGTGGGGGGGGGGGGGGGGGGGAGAAGTGTGATTGGCTATACCAGTGCCTTTGATCTATACAGTGAAACCCCTCTAAACCAAACACCCTAGGGACCAAGACTAATGTCTGCTTTTAAGAGGGATCCGGTTTAGAGAGGTTAAGTTCTATCTTGGCTTTTGAAAAGGGACTCTGCGTCTGGTTTTGAGGGAATTCTGGTATACAGAGGGTCCGGTCTTGAGAGGTTTCACTGTACTTTATTTTACTTTTCATTCCCAGTTGCACATGTACTGATTGCTTAGATATACACTTGTAATAATTTTGCAATTTGTTTTTTTATGAAGGAAATTTTATCATCTCATTTTAAACATATATACAAGTATACATTGTATATATATTATAGTAATATTTATCCTATAACTTAACCATGATATCCATGTCATAAACCCATGTGATAATTTAGTGTATTAACCCGGTTAATAATGGTATGTAAATTTGCAAGATCTCTAGGTAATGTGTAGCTGTGGATGGGTCATTTGCTTGCTAATTACAAGCCAACAAGACCTATGTACCTGAGCATAACGTTTTCAAAGATTTAGTTAAAATGGGTGACCTGAAACATATTTGTGTTAATTGTGATGATGTCATTTTACTGATGGCGGCGACTTTAGTACTGTGATTTACTAAAAATTTAATTAAAATGTTATTTTAGAAGTGTTATAGGATAAATAGAATTTGCTACTCATGTTTTTTAATATGTAAAATATCAACCTCGTCTATGTTAATCGGTATTTGTCTTGGCAGAGCCTCGACAAATACTGATTAACATACATGTAGACGAGGTTGATATTAAAAAACACTTGTGACGAATCCTCTATACAAAGACGTAGCCCCCATTATGCACAGTACACATGTGCCTAATGGAAAAAAATCTGGGAATAGGTCAAGGCTGTCTGTAATTGTTCTATAAAATATCCTCTTAAAATTGACTCGAAAAAAAAGATGGAAAAAAAATGGGTCAGGAAAGGCTCAGAATGCATCTACAAGCATCCTGAGTTTCAAAATGTTCACGGGGGGAGGCTCCCCAAATCCCTCTGCTCAGACATGCCTTTGGCGTGCATAATGCTAAAAAATATTCTGGCTACGCCCCTGCTATATATCTGTTTTATTTGCAATTTCAGATGAGTGAAACCTAATACAGCGATTCTGTGTAAAAAAACATTAAGACAGTAATTTGGTAAGTAAATGATTTGTCTAACTTTTAAGTGATATAACACTCTTATTACTGAAACAACCACAATATTTAGGCGCCAGAATCTTTATTTATGTCTTTGGATCTAAAATAAGGCTGCACGCATGGTTACAAGATTGTCTGAAAACACAAGTTCATCATCTCTGTTAAAGACTCTACCAATCCCAGCATGAGCATTCCCATTCTGGAGCTCCACGCGGTAAGACGTGTTTGTTTCGCTTGTGCACACTGCACGTGCTTTCATGTGCTCGACTTGGGGGGGGTCCTTCATTTCGTTGTTTTTGTCAGCGAAATGAAGTTTTCTACTGGGATGTATGCGGCCATTGGAACTGATTGAACGCTGGAACGCTTCTCGTTTCGACAGCCTGCACCACCAGGTTGGATTCTTTTTTAGCGAGATTCCTTGCCTCCACGTCATTTCTCCGTCTGACTGTCGACTTGTTTATTTCGTGACTCGTATGACGGCCATTCTGCAGAACGCCACGGTTGTTCGCGTTTAGTCTCTACATGTCCGAGCCTGTCCTAGCAGCACTGGAAGATTGACAGTCCCACTCTAAGAAGAAATAGGAAGCGGGGTCGGCCCCTACAACTCTTTTTCTAGACTTTACCTTGCTTTATAGTGATACCATCTCGTATCCTCCGGAGTCGGGCCCGTCCGCACCACTATACCAACCCATGACGACTGGACTATACCCTAGTCTGATACTCTCTCTCGTTCAGACGGATCCGGCTTCTCAAGATCTGTATTTCAGCACAGCACTACACCTACAACGTCTATCGACTGTCAATCTAGGGGTTTTCTTGATGGGATGCAACCCATCTCGTCCCTTTAAGCTGTGCACCCAAATGGCCTTAACGAAGCCACTCGCGTGGACATATCGATTGGACTTTAAACTTTTAGATCTGCGTTCAAAATTTTATGTCGAAATTACTTTAATTTTTTTTATTTTATTAAATAGTCCGATCCTCTCTTCTTTCTCTTATTTAATTTTGAACTGTCCTTCTAAAATGCTCCAAATTATATAAATATTCGGCCGAGCAGTCAATTCTTTTTATTTTTGGCTTGTAACCTTTTAATTATTTTATTTATTCTATTAACTTTTTTACTAATTGCTATTTTCAAAATTCTGCCCATTTTCACTCCTGTTTTTTGTGCATAGTTTTAACATGTACTGTTACAGATCAAGTTTGACTTTATAGCAATATACCCATTTTTGACAGAGTTGTTGCCCTTGAATTTAGGATCTACGAAAATGTGTTTTTCGAACTTGTGTATAATGTTAACATGCACTGTACTATAACAGATAAAGTTCAAATTTCAATTTACTCGTGTTTCACAGTTAAACCTTTGACTGGAAATTAATTTTGTAGAAGGTACCGATCTTTACTTTAATTTTAGGCTGGAAGCAAATGTTAGACACTGAGATTCCAAAAGGTAGTCTTATTAGACATATGATACATCATGTATTTGGTCATTTTTTCAAAAGCAGTGTGAAAAAGATTAAGGGACTGGAGCCTAATTCACAAAGCTCTCTTAGGCTCTGCTAGGGAAGGAAATGTTTTATTTAACGACGCATTCAGCACATTTTATTTACGGTTATAAGGCATCGGACATATGGTCAAGGATAACACAGATATTGAGAGAGGAAACCCGTTGTCGCCACTTCATGGGCTACTCTTTTCGATTAGCAGCAAGGGATCTTTTATATGCACCATCCCACAGACAGGATAACATATACCACGGTATACCAGTCATGGTGCACTGGCTGTAGCGAGAAATATCCCAATGGGCCCACCGACGGGGATCGATCCCAGACCGACCGCACATCAAGTGAATGTTTTACCACTGGGCTACGTCCCGCCTGTCTGCTAGACAACAAAGCATTCTCTTTGCAAGTCTTTTAACACTGCACTGCGATATCGCAAAGTTGCGAGAGTTCAGTGAATTAGGTCCCAGTCTTGAGTTTGCCTCAGCTGTTTGATGCTTCCGACTATCAGTCTGTTTGGTGAAGAAGATTATATATTAATTAAATGTATTTTCGTGTTGGAAACATCTTAAAATGGCTGAAAACTCAGTACAGTCGTATTAGAAAACTTTTGCACTTGGTGGGAGTCCGTACCAGGATGCGAACCCAGCACCTGTCAATGTACCAGCCGTAAACACTAAACTACCAAATGAAATCTCATAGATGACAATAGTAACATATGTGGCTAAAACTCAAACCTGCAGCCCCATTTGGCTATTTCTCGTTCCAGCCAGTGCTCCACAACTGGTATAACAAAGGGGTCAAGCTGCTCATTTCTGAGATAACGGGTAGTGTCTAGGACTACCCTAGTCCCGCACAAAATTAAGAGTCGATTTTTTTACAGGTACCCATACATGTTTCAAGCACAAGGCTGCTTGACACAGTGGTACTAGATGAAATAAAATTGCATAAATTTTTTGCCCAGATGAAACTTTTTTTTTTACAACCAACACACTCATGTTTATCACCAATCACAGGACTTGTGGGTGTTCACTTCTCTATCAAAAGTTGGGTGCACCTCGAACTTTGACCCAGCTGGAAGTTATTTGGTTTAGTACTACCTCTAATTTGTGCGCAACAGACTTTTTGTCTGTTCTGAGCACACCTATAGATACATGTAGGTCTTCTTAGTGCAGTAATGTTAATAATAGCTGGTAAAAAGTTGTACATGTTCAGAAATGCATTCCAAGTTATTTTAATCTAACTACAACTTAACATTCCATTGATTTTTGAGGTGAAATGTTTTGAGATTAGCATTTATTTCATTTCAACTTATTTTCTTGCTTATATCCAACTAAGGTTCAAGCATGCTGTCCTGGGCACACACCTCGGCTGTCTGGGCTGTCTGTCCAGGACAGTGGGTTAGTTGTTAGTTGGTTAGTGGTTAGTGAGAGAGAAGATGGTGTAGTGGCCTTACACCTACCCATTGAGCCCTTAATAACTCGCTCTGGGTTGGAGCCGGTACCGGGCTGGGAGCCCTGTACCTACCAGGGTTTCTGCCAGAGGGTAAAATAGGTATGGCGCCATACCCAAAATGTTTTGCAGATTTTTTCTTTAAAGTTAACCTTTTGACAAAATTAATTACTCTTATCATTACTGTATGATTTTCTTAACCCTAACCCTAAACTCGACCCATTTTCTTTCTGGTGAGGCCCCCAATACCCTACTGTTGACTGTAGTTGCATTCAATTCCATAGCGCCATACCCAAAAATTTATTTCTGGCAGAAACACTGCCTACCAGCCAGCCTGTAGTCCGATGGCTTAACCACTGCCCCACCGAGGCCGGTAGGAGATTAGCCGGTAGGAGATTAGCATGTTTATATTTAATTTGGGTATACATATTTTGGGCACCCCCTTTTTCGCCTCAGCTTTGGTGTAGTCTAAAGCCCTTCATTTTCATTCCCAGTCTGGAGCTCGTCGCGGTAAGACGTGTTTGTGCAGACTGCACATGCTTTCGTGGCTCGACTTGGGGATCCTTCACTTTTGTTGTTTTTATCAGTGAAGTGAAGTTTTCTACTGGGATGTATGCAGCCATTGGCACTGATTGAACACTGGAACGCTTCTCGTTTTGACAGTCTGCACCACCAGGTTGGATTCTTCTTTAGCGAGATTCCTTGCCTCCACGTCATTTCTCCGTCTGACTATGTTGACTTGCTTTTTTTTGTAACTCATATGACGGCCATTCTGCAGAACGCCATGTTTGTTCGCGTTTAGTCTCTACATGTCCGAGCATGTCCTAGCAGCACTGGAAGATTGACCGCCCCACTCTATGAAGAAATAGGAAGTGGGGTCGGCCCCTACTACTCTTTTCTAGACTTTACTTTGTTTTATTGTGATACTATCTCGTATCCTCCGGAGACAGGCCAGTCTGCACCACTATACCAACCCATGACGACTGGACTATACCCTAGTCTGATTTTCTCTCTCGTTCAGACGGATCCGGCTTCTCAAGATCTGTATTTCAGCACAGCACTACACCTTCAATGTCTATTGACTGTCAATCTAGGGGTTTTCTTGACGGGATGCAACCCATCTTGTCCCTACAAGCTGTGCACCCTAACGGCCTTAACGAGGCCACTCACGTGGACATATAGATCAGACTTTAAACTTTTAGACCTTCTTTCAAAAGTTTGTCGAAATTACTTTCTTTTTTTAATATTATTAAATAGTCCGATCCTCTCTTCTTTCTCTTATTTATTTTTGGACTGTCCTTCTAAAATGCTCCAAATTATATAAATATTCGACCGAGCAGTCAATTCTTTTTATTTTTGGCTTATAACTTTTTTCTTCTTTTTAAAAAATTCTATTAACTTTTTTACTAATTGCTATTTTCAAAATTCTGCCCATTTTCAACTTTACCCCCCCCCCCCCCATCTTATCTAATTTCTTTTTAACCACCCGATCTAATCTAGCGACCAAATTTAATGAGTAGAATTTTCTTCATTAATTATATTAGAGATTTTTGGATGTAAATTTCAAAATTGTCCGCTTAATTTTGTTCTGTCCCGGGACAAGCCCCTGTCTATCCAGAGACAGGCCCCGGGACGGACATGCTTGAAACTCTAGTGGTATATGAGCATGTAAAAAATTATTCGCACTCGCATTTTCATTAACATAGGGGCGGGACGTAGCCCAGTGATACAGTGCTCGCTCGATGCGCGGTCTGTGTGGGATCGATCCCCGCCGGTGGGCCCATTGGGTTATTTCTCGTTCCAGCCAGTGCACCACGACTGGTATATCAAATGCTGTAGTATGTACTACCCTGTCTGTGGGATGGTGCATATAAAAGATCCCATGCTGCTAATCGGAAAGAGTAGCCCATGAAGTGGTGACAGCGGGTTTCCTCTCTCAATATCTGTGTGGTCCTTAACCATATGTCTGACCATATACAAAATGTGTTGAGTGCGTCATTAAATAAAACATGTCTTTCTTTCTTTCTTACATTAACATGTACTAACTGCCAGTCTAGCAAGAAAAACTGTTCATGAGTAAGGAGAAAGTAATATTATTCATGACACGTATATACAGTGCCATATATATACATTGTTCATGAATATTCACAATAAATTCTGTATAATGAGTTTCCTTTTTCTCTCCTACTTACATATTTATAAGCTTGCTACCTTGAGCTATTTTGCTGACATTTTATATTTATAAGTAACATTAACTAAAAATGAATAAACAGCATTTGTTTCTGAAATATGGCTGTGTAAAACATACAGATTACAATGTGTCAAAATAGTTGTAATCAGTGTTCGAGATTAAAAGTTTTGTGCAGTATCCCAGTTGGATACTAACATTTCAAAATCTGGTATCCCACCTGAGAATTTAGTACCCCACTTAAATGAAATTCATAAATAACATCGTGACAAACTTGGACAACACTGTTCTTGTTCCCTGGCTATTGCTACACTGATAGCACTATCGAAATCACAGAATTCACAATCAAACGAAATCAGCAGACAAATTTGCTTTGTCCATTTTGGTGTAATACTGATATAAATTACGATAACGATTACCATGTCTGTAATAATTAAAGGGGGAAAATATAATAAAAAAGAAAAGCACAAGTCTACTTGTTGACAGTATTATTGAAATCAACACAATGTACAACTGGACAAGAGATGACTTCGGCTTATACACGAGGCCGATGATTTTGTACTTGATATTTAGGGTCATTGACCCGGTCAGACTAAGAGGTCGGCTTATATAAGGAGTCGGCTAATACACAGCAATATACGGTAGTATTTATCAGTAATCTATAAGTGTTCTTGACATTACTAATGATAAACCTACCTGTATCAATTGTTTGCAGACGTGGGATCAATATCTCAAATAAAATTTGAAAGGAGGAAACATCCAACAAAAACAATCGCAACTTAGCGGTTCTCAGTCTATTGCTGCACCACTATTGCTCCAGTGTGACATTAGACTGAGTACGAGTTGGGGAAAATATTGTTACGGTGTAGCATTAGACTGGGTGCGAGCTCGATAATACCTTGCTGCTAATAGAAAAACGTAGTGTGATTAATAAATCAATGTACTCTGATGGTGTTGTTAAACAAAACAAACTTTAACTTTAATTTTTGGGCGGTACATAGTAAAGCGCTCGCTTGATGCATGGTTGGTTTGGGATCGATTCCAGCCAGTGGGTCTGTTTGGCTGTTTCTTGTTCTAGCCAGTGCACCACCACTGGTATATCAAAGGCAGTGGTATGTGCTATCCTGTCTGTGGGATGGTGCATATAAAAGATCTCTTGCTACTAATGGAAAACTATAGACATACAATATTCGATTATTAATAAATAAATGTGCTCTAGTGGTGTTGGTAAACAAAACAAACTAACTTTTTAACTTTTAATTGAGTTATTGGCTTTATCCTGCAACTTCAAGTTAGAATGGTGCCTTGACTTGTATCATATCATTTCAACTTATTTTCATGCTTGTATCCAATTAAGGTTCAAGCATGCTGTGCTGGGCACACACCTCAGCTATCTGGGCTGTCTGTCCAGGACAGTGGGTTAATTGTTAGTTGTTAGAGAAGAGGGTGTAGTGGTCTTACCCCCCATTGAGTAGTTAAAACTTGTTCTGGTTGGGAACCGGTACCGGGCTGCGAACCCTGCACCTACCAACCTCATGTCCGATGACTTAACCACGACACCACCGAGGCCAGTCTGACCTGTATGAACGATTCAATCTACACATGTGCCTGTGCATGTGCATTGTGCAATATATCTCAAGGTTTAACATCTTGCTATTTTGTCCTTGGGTGGCCTCTAGAAGGTGATAACTGGGTTGTACATTCAGCATATAGAAATAACAGTGTACAGCACAAAGATCATCAAGCTGGTCAACTCTTTCAGTAGATGTTATAGCCATTATTATTAGTCCTTGAAACTCGTGAAAAGTGAGTACCCTGTATAGATAGGTGCTAAGTGTATGCATGCATGTATCTTGAAGATACTTTAAAGAAATTTATTTGAAATGTTTGGCCTTAGAACTGATTTATTTGACATGACATTGTGTGTATTGTGTGAAAGAATATATACCATGGGGCTATAACAGGCTTTCTACCAGAAAATAATAATTTGAGGCTATGTAATAAAATAAAAAAACCCAGATCATAAGTGTCCCTACTAGGTAGGTTACCTTTGACACCCAATAGCCGGTGTGTAATTTTGTGCCGGAGTGTCGTTAAACATTCACTCACTCACTCACACTTACTCACTCACACACTCACTCACTCATTCATTCATTCATTCCAGTGGTACAGCGCTCGCCTGATGGTGAGCCTATTGGGCTATTTCTTGTTCCAGCCAGTATTCCACAGCTGGTTAACAAAGGCTGTGGTATGTACTGTCCTGTCTGTGGAATGGTGCATATAAAAGATCCCTTCCTGCTAATCGAAAAAAGTAGCCCATGAAGTGGCAACAGTGGATTTCCTCTCTCAATATCTGTTTGGTCCTTAACTATATGTTTGATGCCATATAACTGTAAATAAAATGGGTTGAGTGCATCATTAAATAAAATATTGATTGATTGATTGATTGATTGATTGATTGATTCATAGGTTTGAAATGTTTTGAAAATGGACACTACATTTCATGTGCTTTGACAAATTTTCTCTAAAAATGATAAATTAATATATGTCCATTGATTTTGCATAATTTTAGGGTATATAATTTTACTCTCTGTATCATCTGGAAAAAATCCTGTATAAAGGTTTTCCATTTAAATTTAATGAAAATGATAAAAAACAACGACAACAACAGGAGGTGCCTATGTACTGGTATAGTGTTGTTTATAGGTATACCGACTCAACTGTATAACTTTTGCCCTGTGTATGGTGTTGAAGTATCGCTCACAATGTATTGCACCTGGTCAACACATGATATGGGGTCAGGATGTAGCTCGGTGGTAGAGCGCTCATCCGAGGTGTGGTGGGTCGCACGATCGATCGCCCTTGATAGACTTAATGTTTCTTTTCTGTCCCAACCAGTGCCACATGATTGATATGTCAAACATAGTTGTATGTACTGTCCTGCCTATGGGAAGTGGACAAAGGATCCCTTGCTGATCTTGTTGGTAGAAGCAGCAAGTTTCTTCTTTCTTTTGACCCAGGGGCTGGATTTAGCTCAGTCGGTTGAGTGCTCGCCTGAGGTGCTTGTGTCGCAGGATCGAACCACCTCGGTGGACCCATTCAATTATATGGCTTTTTCTCGTTCCAACCAGTGCACTACAACTGGTCAAAGGCCGTGGTATGTGCTATCCTGTATGTGGGGAAAGTGCATGTAATAGACCCCGTGCTACTAATGAAAACATGTAGCAGACCTGTTTCCTCTGATGACGAGTCAAAATTATCAAATGTTTGATATCCAATAGCCAATGATTAATAAATCAATGTTCTCTAGTAGTGTCATTAAACAAAACAAAGTTTAACTTTCTTTTGACCAAATGTCAAAAAAAGATCTACCTGTATATGGTACTTGATTCATGTATGGTATAATATGATCCACAAGATTTCTGCCAGAGGGTAAAACGGGTATGACGCTATACCCAGTTTTTTGTGGAGATTTTATTTTCTTAAGTAGACCTTTTGACAAAATTAATGACTCTTTATCATTATTATAAATATTCAATTTCATAGCGCCACACCCAAAATTTTTATTCCGTCAGAAACACTGCTGTGTATGGTATTTGATCCATGTATGGTATAATTTGACCCACCTGTATATGGTATTTGATCCATTTATGGTGTAATTTGATCCATCTGTATATGACATGTGATTCATGTACAGGGCTCAAGCTAGGTCTAAATTTTAGGGAGAAGTGACTTCTCCCTCCAGACCTTGAGAGGGAGAAGTTTTTAACCAGAGGGAGACTTGAATTTATTTCTAAATTTTTTTGTAAATTACTTGCGTTTTTTATGCTAAATCACGTGAAGCCCCTTTTTGCAGACACTGATTACAAGTTATTACTGTTTATACTTCAAAGAAACCAACTGTATGGACGATGTGATCCTAAATACCAAATTACAGATTCATGTGATTACATGTACATTCTTTTATTTTCCTTGGATGATGATAACTAGTTTAACGTGCCCATATACCACTAGGGTTTCGAATACGCCCATCCTGAGTCCGACCTCCGATAAGATAGGTGGCCTGACTCGGGATGGAGGGGGGGGGGGGGGGTGAAAATGGGCAGAATTTTGAAAATAGCAATTAGTAAAAAAGTTAATAGAATAAATGAAAAAAATAAAAAGGTTACAAGCCAAAAATAAAAAGAATTGACTGCTCGGCCGAATATTTATATAATTTGGAGCATTTTAGAAGGACAGTCCAAAATTAAATAAGAGAAAGAAGAGAGGATCGGACTATTTAATAATATTTAAAAAAAGAATGAAGTAATTTTGACATAAAATATTGAACGCAGATTTAAAAGTTTAAAGTCCGATCGATATGTCCACGCGAGTGGCCTCGTTAAGGCCGTTTGGGTGCACAGCTTAAAGGGACGAGATGGGTTGCATCCCGTCAAGAAAACCCCTAGATTGACAGTCGATAGACGTTGAAGGTGTAGTGCTGTGCTGGAATACAGATCTTGAGAAGCCGGATCCGTCTGAATGAGAGAGAGTATCAGACTAGGGTATAGTCCAGTCGTCATGGGTTGGTATAGTGGTGCGGACGGGCCCGACTCCGGAGGATACAAGATGGTATTACTATAAAGCAAGGTAAAGTCTAGAAAAATAGTAGGGGCCGACCCCGCTTCCTATTTCTTCTTAGAGTGGGGCGGTCAATCTTCCAGTGCTGCTAGGACAGGGTCGGACATGTAGAGACTAAACGCGAACAACCGTGGCGTTCTGCAGAATGGCCGTCATATGAGTCACGAAAAAACAAAACAAGTCGACAATCAGACGGAGAAATGACGTGGAGGCAAGGAATCTCGCTAAAAAGGAATCCATCCTGGTGGTGCAGGCTGTCGAAACGAGAAGCGTTCCAGTGTTCAATCAGTTCCAATGGCCGCATACATCCCAGTAGAAAACTTCATTTCGCTGACAAAAACAACGAAATGAAGGACCCCCAAGTCGAGCACGTGAAAGCACGTGCTGTGTGCACAAGCGAAACAAACACGTCTTACCGCATGGAGCTCCAGACTTTGTATTATCTTCAAAGACTTTATCCTTAATTAAGCACGTTGCCATCTCCAAATTCCTGGTCAGTCACCCGTGAACGACTTATTTTTTTACATTACCATAGTTTGACACCCAATAGCCAATATATTTTTCGTGCTGGGTGTCGTTAAACATTCATTCATTCCATTCATTCACCCATGAACACATGTTGCCAAGCATGTGGCCTCTGTTTTGACAAGGCGACTTCGATATCGCTCCAGACACACGGTCAGGGCGAAGTCAGCGCGAGATCAAGGCGAAGTTTGGGCTCACTTCACCTGGTCGCATGAGCCCTGCATGTATGGTGTAATTTGATGTTTATTCAAATAAATATATTTATTATATACATAGCAATGAAATATATAGATATACAGACACCATAAAAGTTTTCACACGTTGCCATAAAAATCGTATTCGTAAACCCCCATGAAATAGCCTCTATGTATTGTGCATTACAAAACGTTGGTGTCAGCCCGGGAAGTCGACAAATCTATTTTGTTTAGTACCGGGACGTAGAATAATAAAAGTCCCGGGACATAGACATATCTACGAGCCACCTTTTTTGTTAACAACGAGATGAGAACCCTGAAGTAGACGGATCTAATTGTTTTGCATGTTCTGCTTTGTGGTATGAACCGTGTTTGTTTCAACGGTATAGAATGTTATGTGATTACTGTCCTGGGTAGAATTTGTAATTACGCTTCCATTAATTTGAGTAGGTACCTGTGCGTTTTGGACAGTTAATTTATCTTTCTCTTATATTAAGCAGGCGCTTGTGCATTGGTTGTTTTCCTGGTTTAATCTATATAAAGTTTTATATCAAAATGGAAAACTATTTCACATTTAACATTATGGCAGCTGCACAAGTTAGAATGACTTTTATCGACACGTTAAGAGGCGGACAACATTTGTATTACAACAGTAATCTCGCTGGGTGAAAATTAAAGGAGGGCGGCTGCTCGGCACCACACCCTTCAAAAAATCCCCCAAAATCCCCCACCACCAATAAACGAAAAGCAAAAAAAAAAAGAAAAAAGGGGGGGGGGGGGGGCAGTAGTTTGGTTACCATATTGTTATGTGTTGGTAGACTTTGAGAAAAGACATACTCCTTATTTTTCCTACAAAAAAGTGCAAAGGGGTTTATAAAAAGACTCGTCTTTTAATTGAACCGAAGATGATATCGGTCTGACATTCATGGGCAGTTCCGGTTTTGCTGGACTGATCAAAGTTTTAATATTATTATTTTTAATAAAGATTTCAAGATATACGAAACACAATAAACATGTTTGTAAAGTGATCTCCTAATGTCAGATAAATTTTTGTTATTTCCATCTTCATCGAATGAATCGATTGCTGTGATAAAATATTATCGCCAGCTGATAAAAGACGGTGTATATATTATTTGGCACTTAAGATAAATTATTTTAATGATAAACACTGCCACTTCCGTTCTTTTTATAAGCGTTCATATCCCTCCCCTCAAAATGAAAAGTTTACAATATTTTATAAAGAACTGCTGAATAAACAGAATAACAGAAAGTAAAAATCATCAGTTTCAACCAATTATATCTGCAACTGAGGACAAAATATCAAACGATAGTTAGTGGAAACAAAAGTCAGAATGACCGTTCTGATCACGTGACAAATTTGGCGCCAAATAAGAGGTGTGTTTTTTCAATCGGAGATTGCCGAATCCGTAAAAAATAAAATGTTTTCATTGCTTAAATAAAATATAACTTTTATTGTGTCTATCAAACACTCAAATGGATACAGATATTGGACAAAATAGAGGCTGTTAAAAATACTGTTAAATTACGTTACGGTAACTGTCGTAAATGTTTCGTCAATTGCTTTTTCTTACACAACGCGGCTTGTTTCCTTTGATGTCCAGTGTGCAGACTGATTCTTGTTTTTTGTGTGGAAAAAAGTGCATTTGGAAATAGCAGAGATAGGTGCTGGAAAATAAAGAGCGGTGCTCAAAAATAAAGGAGGGCGCTCAAAAATAAAGGAGGGCGGGGAATGTGAAAGGATGGCGGCAAATGGAATAGCGGGGTGGGGTGCCCCGCTTAAATGGAGCAGCGAGAACACTGTTACAACCAGCACACATTTCGCGTAAATAGAAAGCGTGGAGAGAAAATTTACTGGAGGTGTACTACATCACAATGCAGAGCCTACGTTGTGACTGTGGACAACATGCTCCAGATGGCAGACCAGATACAGCACAACCACGCGGCGGTGCCATTTATTAAGCACGTTGATGCGTTCAAGGCGAAACTCATGGATTTATGCCGATATCTCAGGAAGAACCATGACGTTGTTCCTGATGAATTGTTAGCCGAGATTCCACATTTTAGTGCCATCAAGATGATACTATACCGACAGCGACACAAAACCCTACCCCGACTACCCCAGACAAGACAGGATATCAATTTAGAAGGAGAGTGGACCCGCAACCGAAGGAGGAGACCTAATACTGATCTTCACAACTGACAAGAACTTGGAGTTGTTGTGTGACGCTGATGTTGTATTATCAGATGGAACATTTTCTTCAGCACCCAAACTGTTCGATCAGTTGTACACCATACATGCCGAGTCCCAAGGTCGTATGTTTCCCCTTGTGTATTCACTGCTCCCAAACCGCACAGAAGACACATATGTACAGACACTTCAATACCTTCAAGAGGCTTGCCATGATCTGGGTTTCCATTTAAATCCGAGGACCTTTCAGATGGATTTTGAAAGATTGGCCCATAACGCTGTTCAAACTGTATTTCCCACTACACAACTGAGAGGCTGTTTCTTCCACTATACTCAGTGTATTTGGCGCCGTACACAAAAGGTAGGCCTGGCAACAGAATATTCTGAGAACGATGAAATACAAAAAGTAGTAAGACGTGCTTCAGCCCTTCCGATGGTTCCATTGGATAAAATTGAGGACGTTTGGGCTGACACAATTGCCGACAGTCCCCAAGGTGCACAGGTGACACAACTGATGGGACTATGTTACGAACATGTGGATAGAAGGACCATTGTCACCAGAAATGTGGAACCATTTTGGCAATGATAGTCACCATACCAATAACCACTTGGAAGGATGGCATCATAAAATAAACAAAATTGTCCAGAATAGTCATCCGAACATTTTTGAGGTGGTAGGGCTTCTAAAACGTGAGCAGTCTGTAATGGAAGTAAAATTGCACCAACTGGATGGTCACTGGCGAGCTCCGGCAAATACCGCACTATCGATGCCAGAATCCGCTCTCTGTAAGATGAGCTGATCAACAACCACATCACCGACATGGAGTACACAGATCACATAGGAGAACTTCTACATTTCAACTGATCACTGCGAGAATAAAATATGTTTTTGAACTACGAACTACAAATACAAATATTGTTATAACTAAAATTTATTTTAAAAAGAATTCTATCTATGTAATCTTCTTTCTATGGGAAAATGTATATAAAAGATCCCTTGCTGGGTTTTTTTTGGTAAGAGTAGCCCATTCAGCGGGTTTCTTATTATTATCTCCGTGATCCTTAACCATATGTGTGAAGCCAATATATTTAATTAATTTATTAATACTGTAATACCCACAGCGTAACCAGCGATATGAATTCGTACTAGTAGGTGCGGATTAAGCTTGATCGGTAGAGTGTTCGCGTGGGATACTTGACACATAGGATCGAACCTCCTTAGTAGGCCCATTGGGTTTTTGTGTGTGTGTGTGTCTGTGTGTGTGTGTGTGTGTGTGTGTGTGTGTGACAGTGGAGGTATTGAAGATGAATTCCATTTTGTATCAAAATGTTTATTTTATAATGATATTAGAGTATCATATTTAAAGAAATATTTGTATACAAGACCATCTACTTTTACATAATAAATATGTAATTTAATTTGTAACTACATATATATAACAACTATATGTTTATATGGGAATTTTTTACTCCAAAATTGGGAATAAAAAACAACATAGCGTCTGTAAAATGGTGGGGAATGATGTCCATTATCGGAGTCTAGAATCATAGGTGATAAAACCCTGTTGTATAATTTGATCCACCTGTATATGGTATTTGATCCATGTATGGTATAATTTGATACACCTGTATATGATATATGACAAAGCAGTAGCCTAGATCAGTGAACCCAGTGTGTATCGTACGATCTACATATGCATACATGTAGTTTAATCCATAGGTAATTTAAACATTTTGATCCAGGCAATTGTAATATACTTTGTGAGTTGTACCGGTATATATATGTCTTGGTCTTAACTTCTTTCAATAATAATAATAATAATAATAACTTTATTTAATGAGGGTGACAGGTTTAGCACAAGCTAATCTTCCACTAGGCCCTCAGCAATACATTAAAACACTGGAAAAGAAAATACATGTATGCGAAGTACAATATCTGCCTGCTGGAACCCAGCCAATGTCAGTGTGTGTACTATGGTGATGTAATTAGTCTGCGGGATGGGGTAAAGGTACTTAGTCGGTTGCAGTAGCAGACTAAGCAATTAGGTTTGTGCCGGCAGTCAGAGCAGCAGCACTACAGACTGGAGTGGACTTTATTGACCTTGTATTGGAAGTCTGCCATTCTCTGTTGTGTATACCCACAGGAACTGGATACATGTGAAACTCAGTCATTCTTGGCATACAATCCTGCTGTGTTCTGTTACAAACACGTGCGGAAGGCGGAAGTCGTAGGAAATCATAAGTCGTATATATGAGCTAGACACTGATTGTCATGCTGACTGAAGTGGAAGAAGAATTGTAGTGTGAAGTGTTGTAATGTGATGAGAAGACTTTGCTAGTTGAGATCTAACTGAAAGTGAGATATGGTGTTTAATACATGGGGATTTAGAAAACAATATGTGTGTTTTACTGTTTGAAAACGATTTTAGAGGCTGTGGTTATTTACTGTTCTGTCTATGGGAAAGTGCTTTTAATAAGATTCCTTGCTGCTTTTTTTTACTTCAGGTGGTGGTGGGGGGTTTAGGGGTTGGTGCGTAATGTAGCTCAGTCAATACAGATCTTGCGTGGGGTGCTTGCATTGTAGGATCAAATCACCTCAGTGGACCCATACTCTGATTGGATATTTTTTCCATCCCAACCAGCGCACCACGATTGGAATATCAAAGGATGTGGTATGTGCTATCCTGTCTCTGGGATGGTGCATATATAAAAGATCCCTTGCCTTGCTACTAATGGAAAACTGTAGCATGTATCCTCACTAAGACTATATGTCATAATTACCAAATGTTCGACATCCAATAGCCAATGATTAATAAATCAATGTGCTCTAGTGGTGGCTTTAAACAAAACAATATTTAACTGTTACAATGCATGGAAGGCGAAGCATTTTAGATCTAATGAACGGAATTTGCCAGTTAATTCAGACCAGGAAGCTGAGGCTTATAATACATGGGAATTTAGAAAACAATTATAATGTGTGTGTGTGTGAGTGTGTTTGAAATGATTTTAGAGGCTGTGGTATGTACTGTTCTGTCTCTGGGAAAGTGCATATAAGAGATATCTTGCAGCTTTGCCAGTTGCAGTAGCACTGCCTTTTCTCTTACCGGTACTGTTCATTAAAGGGTAACTTTATACAGGGAACATTTTGTTAAGTATCGCACCATGATTTGCTACGTAAGTTTTAGATATCGGTACACAATTTTTAAACAATAAACAGTAGTTGCTAATCAATTTTTAATTGACTAGAAATATCACTAATCAAAAGTTTCAAAACAATGTTCCATGTAAAAAAAAAAAAAAAAAAAAAAAAAAATTACTGTATAATTTGTATTCCCAGTAACAAAAGTTTGTTTTGTTAATGACACCACTAGAGCACATTGATTTTGACTCGTAGTCTTAGAGAGGAAACCCGCTACATTTTTCCATTAGTAGCAAGGAATCTTTTATATGCACCATCCCATAGACAGGATAGCACATGCCACGGCCTTTGATATACCAGTCATGATGCACTGGCTGGAGCGTCCCAGTAACAAGTAAAATATGTTATTCATGTACATGTAAGTGCCACGTGATGCACGGTCGGTCTAGGATCGATCCCCATCGGTGGGTCCATTGGGCTATTTCTCGTTCCAACCAGTGCACCACGACTGATATATCAAAGGCCATGGTATGTGTTATCTTGTCTGTGGGATGGTGCACATAAAAGATCCCTTGCTTGAAGTGGCGACAGAGGGCTTCCTCTCTCAATATATGTGTGGTCCTTAACCATATGTCCGACGCAATATAACCATAAATAAAATGTGTTGAGTGCGTTGTTAAATAAAACATTTCCTTCCTTACAAAATACCCATGCCAAACATTCCAACCATTATTCTAAAACAAGGATGACATTGTTAATAATAGATAATGTCATTCTTGATAATTTTCAATACCTCAAGATGCACTTGGTTTAAAAGCCTCACAAATTACGTGATTATTCTAGGGTCATTTTTCCTTTTAGCCAAAAAGCAATTTTAATGATTTTCTATAATGTTTGTAAAATTGAAATGGCCATGGGACTATAATAGACTTTCTGCCAGAAAATAATTTGAGGGTACTACTAAAACAAAACAGAGCATACATGTATGTGCCTCTACTACAGAAATGAAAACATACGTAACAGAGGCGGAACTAGGGGGGGCCCAGGGGTCCGGCCCCCCTAAATTTTGCGATAGTTATAATTTTATTATATATTAATTTTCTTTTTTTTTACGATCTCCTTCCAAACCTCCCGCAAAGTTCCCTTGGCATTCCACCTCATGTCACTGGTGCCCCCCCTCCCCCAAATGGATTTTCTGGATCCGCCACTGCGTAGTGTCGTCTCCTGATATTTAACTACGACTTGGCAAAACATTTTTGTTGTTATCTTGTTTAACAGTGGTAAAGCACTCGCTTGATGCACGGTCACTCTAGGATCAATCCCCGTCGGTGGGTCCATTGGGCCATTTCTTGTCCCAGCCAGTGCACTACGACTGGTATATCAAAGGACGTGTTATGTGCTGTCCTGTCTGTGGGATGGGGGATGGTGCATATAAAAGATCCCTTACTACTAGTTGAAAACTAGCGGGATTCCTCTATGACTGTCAAAATTACCATATGTTTGACATCTAACAGCCGATGATTAATAAACAATCAATGTGCTCTAGTGGTGTCGGTAAACAAAACAAACTTCTTTGTGCATTCTGAATTTCTGGTGCATTCTAATCATAAAGTACGGTACCATTTGTCTTTTTTTTTTTTTTTTTTTTTAAATGAATTTTACACCATTGTATTAAATGATTTACTGGTTTATATTAAGGCGTATCAAAACATGGCCGCCTCATAGTCATAAGATGGGTTAATGTGTGTTTCTTTTATATGTTTAGTTGCTTTGGGAGATAACCTGGTCTCCTTGGGAAGATTAATCATGCAGTAATGAGAGATTTATATTAATAATACAAACCACAAGTGGTGGGACTCCGATATATAATTGGATATATAGCTGGACAAAATTGCTTTTCAAGTGTAATAATGCTACATTACTATTCATAATATGCAGGTTCTGTTGGTGTCAGGTGTCTTGGCTTAATTTGAAATGGTTGATGTTCTCTGTATGAATCGTTAACATGCAAATGCTGACTAGTATTTTTTGAGTACGTAGCTATATATGCCATCTCGGTGGATCCATTCAACTGATTGTGGGTTTTTTCGTTCCAACCAGTGCACCACAACTAGTCCAGTTGTGGTGCACTGGTTGGAAGTGAGAAAAAAACCCTAATCAGCTGAATGGATCCACCGAGGTAGTTCGATCCTGCAACACAAGCACCTCAAGTGAGCATTCAACCAACTGAGCTGAATCCCGCCCCAATTTTGTCCAATTTGTTAACATTGAGCAAAAATGAAATCTTTATAAATGCAAAATCAAATGTATTCTGTACCATAAAGAAAACCAAATGACGAAAATATCTACTGGTCATTAGTTTTGTTGAGTATGGGGCGAAACGTAGCCCAGTGATAAAGTGCCCGCTTAATGCACAGTTGGCTTGGGATCGATCCCTGTCAGTGGGCACATTGGGCTATTTCTCGCTCCAGTGTGGTCCTTAACCATATGTCTGACGCCATATAACCGTAAATGTGTTGAGTGCATCGTTAAATAAACCATTTCCTTCCTTCCCTTTGTTGAGTATATTATGGAAGTGGTAATTTATTTACATATGAATCCATATTTGTATGTACACGCATTATCCGAAATGACAGACTATGTCATGCTTGTACATGTACTGGGAGTTTCCTAACATAAATCTGCTGAAACAGGTATTTACTGACAGATTACCCCCAAATCCATTACCAGCTTGTTAGTGATGGGAATAATGCATATGTACACCTGTGCATCTATTAAGAGATATCGATTATAAGACCCTTTATCATATGCACCGGCCTTGGTGGCGTTGTGGTTAGGCCATCGGTCTACAGGCTGGTAGGTACTGGGTTCGGATCCCAGTCAAGGCATGGGATTTTTAATTCAGATACCGACTCCAAATCCTGAGTGAGTCCTCCGCAAGGCTCAATGGGTAGGTGTAAACCACTTGCACCAACCAGTGATCCATAACTGGTTCAACAAAGGCCATGGTTTGTGCTATCCTGCCTGTGGGAAGTGCTAATAAAAGATCCCTTACTGCTAATCGGAAAGAGTAGCCCATGTAGTGGCGACAGCGGGTTTCCTCTCAAAATATGTGTGGTCCTTAACCATATGTCTGACGCCATATAACCGTAAATAAAATGTGTTGAGTGCATCGTTAAATAAAACACTTCTTTCTCTTTTTTTTCTTTATCATATGTTGTCATGTGGGATAGAAAAAGTACACCCTGGTGGAAATTTCGACCTAAGACGAGGCTTGTCAAGTAGAAGATGAGTTTCATTTTATTTTATGCTCTAATCATTTAAGAGCTTTGTATATATATATATATATATATATATATATAGGGTTCACCCAAATATGGTAAAATTACTACAGCTGCTATTCAGCAAAAATACTAAAGAATTATATAATTTGGGGAAATATCTATGTAAAGTATTTAAAAAACGTGATGCCATTATAAATGGCACATAGGAGCGAGTCCTTTAATGTATTTTGTGAATATATTTTTGTATTTGTTACATTCTCCACTGTTGGAATAATGTTGTTACACCTTCCACTTGATATGTACACATATGTTGTATTTTACTTTGCAACTGATGGGCTGTAATACCTCAAAGTTAAATAAAGAATTGAGAAGTCCCAGAATTGAAATTTCCACCACTGAGGGTGTACTTTTTCCTATCCCACATTTAATCGCATATGATGGAGTCTTCTTTCTCTCATCCATTCTGTAAATAAATTTCTAAGTGCAAAAGTTCTATGAACTAAAAATTCTGCCCAACTTCGTATATATTCTAGCCAAATATACAATTGAAAGTTGATGGGTTAATGCAAACCAATTACATCAATATACATCTGTCGGGCATCAATATAGATATATACATCAATATAGATCAATATACCAATACTCATTTGGCTATTTCTCGCTAGAGAGAGAGAGAGAGAGAGAGAGAGAGAGAGAGAGAGAGAGAGAGAGAGAGAGAGAGAGAGAGAGAGAGACAGAGAGAGAGAGAGACACAGAGAGAGAGACACAGACACAGAGAGAGAGACACAGAGACAGAGAGAGAGACACAGAGACAGAGAGAGAGACAGAGCGAGAGAGAGCGAGTGAGTGAATGATGTTTTCTTTATTTTGGACCTCAGGTGCCACCCACACCCAATAGCCGATGTATTTTTTCGTGCTGGGGTGTCGTTAAACCATTCATTCATTCATTCATTCAGGTGCCACCCATCCCCACCCCCATTTGTAATTGATTATTGTATAATCTGCACAAGTAAAATGTTCTTTTGAGGCCATTTTATTAACCGATTGACAGTACATTTGTTTGTTTGTTTTTGTTTTTTGTTTTTTTTGTAATGTCATACAGTCACATTTTTTTTTAATGATCATCAAAGACTACTTAAGGAATTTTATTCCAGTATTAATTAAATGCCTTCATGGTCATCTAATCTGAAGTTAACATTAAAAAAATACTTTGATCTACAAAAGTGACCAGCATACAAACTTATCCTCCGGTATTTGGAAAGAAAGAAAGAAAGGAAAAAATGCTTTAACTGTAAACGGCAGTCACCGTGAAAGTGCCGTACAGGCTGTTATACGTGTTTGTAATGATAACACTGGTGGCTGGCATCTCATCTCGCTACAACTAATAATCAATAGTTGACCAGGCTGACAGAACCCTGACATAATGCACTACTTTCATTCTTGACTCGTCGTAACCGCTCTCGGATGAAACCCTAACAGCTTCTTCTACCCAGGCAAGGCTTATCTCAGATTGAATTGTTGGATGTTGTAGATTGTTCAACACTGTTATATTAGATTTATTATATTTTTTATTAGTTTCTTTTTGCACTTATGTTTTGCTTGAGCAAATCCATGTCAGTTTATCTAGGATTTTATTGGAAATTTGCTTGTCCATGCAGAGTGTGTGTGTGTGTGCACGTCTTTTTAGCGGGAATATTATATTGGCTTCATTAAGCTCTGTTTGTGTGTGTGTGTGTGTGTGTGTGTGTGTGAGTGAGTGAGTGAGTGAGTGAGTGAGTGAGTGAGTGAGTGAGTGAGTGAGTGAGTGAGTGAGTGAGTGAGTGAGTGAGTGAGTGAGTGAGTGAGTGAGTGAGTGTGTGTGGTGTGTGTGTGTGTGTGTGTGTGTGTGTGTGTGTGAGTGAGTGAGTGAGTGAGTGAGTGAGTGAGTGAGTGAGTGAGTGAGTGAGTGAGTGAGTGAGGTGTGTGAGTGAGGTGTGTGTGAGGTGTGTGTGAGGTGAGGTGTGTGAGATGTGTGTGTGTGTGTCTGTGTGATGTGTGTGTCTGTATGTATGTATGTCTGTGTGTGTGTGTGTGTGTGTGTGTTGTGTTGTGTTGTGTTGTGTTGTGTTGTGTTGTGTTGTGTTGTGTTGTGTTGTGTTGTGTTGTGTTGTGTTGTGTGTGTGATGTGTGATGTGTATGTGCGTGTGATGTATATGTGTGTGTGTGTCTATGTGTGTGGTGTGTGTGTGGTGTGTGTGTGGTGTGTGTGTGTGGTGTATGTGTGTGTGTGTCTATGTGTGGTGTGTGTGTGGTGTGTGTGTGGTGTGTGTGTGTGGTGTATGTGATGTGTCTGTGTGTGTGTGGTGTGTGTGTGATGTGTGATGTGTATGTGCGTGTGATGTATATGTGTGTGTGTCTGTGTGTGGTGTGTGTGGTGTGTGTGTGGTGTGTGTGGTGTGTGTGTGTGTGGTGTATGTGATGTGTATGTGTGTGTGTGGTGTGTGTGATGTTTGTGTGTGATGTGTGTGTGTGTGATGTATCAATGGTAGAGCAGGATGAGACATAGCCCAGTAGTAAAGCATTTGCTTGATGCGCATTCAATTTGGGATCGATCCCTGTCAGTGGGCCCATTGGGCTATTTCTCGCTCCAGCCAGTGTGCCTCAACTGGTACATCAAAGGCCGTGGTATGTACTACCCTGTCTGTGGGATGGTGCATATAAAAGAGTAGCCCATGAAGTGACAACACCGGGTTTTTTCTCTCAGTATCTGTGTGGTTCTTAACCATATGTCTGATGCCATATAACCATAAACAAAATGTGTTGAGTGTGTCGTTAAATAAAACATTTCCATCCTTCCTTCCTTCCTTCTTTTCAGTGGTAGAGCACTCTCCTGAGGTTTGATGGGTAATATATTTCAGGGCTTGAAAATAGTGGCATGAAGTAAAAGCCGTCCATTTCTTTTTAGACATGGTAGGCAAAATAAATATTCATCTTCTAAAACCACAAAAAACCCCAACATTCATGAGAGCGAGCTTGTGTATGTGTATGTGTATTTAAGTGTCTGTTAACTAAACCTATTTTTATAAATGACCATGAGTGATTTAATGTAACTGAATTAAATTAACCGAGTCAGCTTTAATATATGTTTGTTATGTGGAGGTCTTTGTATGATTATATCAATAATACTTGTTTGGGTCTGTGCCATAACGGGATAGCTTTCAAATATGAATAAGCTTGGATATGACCCAGCTGACAGGAGATCTATATATTGTACCTTTTTTTTTTTTGTATGGCAAGTCGTTCTGCTTTGTAGTTCAGGTGAAAACATTCAGGTTACCTCGACACAAAACCAGTGACCTGAAACTGTGTCAGACCATGTCAGTGTCCTGCCAGTAATAACAAACATTAATTCACACAGCTGTAAGTGTGCATGCACCAAGTTGAACTACCATGTCAGGGCTAGCTCTGGGCGTGCGGAAACAGTCGTTAAATTATCTGTTAAACTTTAAAAAATTGCAAAAACTTAGTTATTTTTCAAAGAATGTCAAATATTACATGGAATTATTTTGCCAAATAAAAATAAAATTTGCCAGTTATTTCTAAAATTCGCACTTGGCGAATTTGGCGACTGCAAGAGCTGGCTTGTATAAAATTGAAGTACCATGTACTAAGTTGAAGTATACTCTGTACTAAGTTAGAGTATACTCTGTACTAAGTTGAAGTATACTCTGTACTAAGTTAAAGTATACTCTGTACTAAGTTGAAACACCTGTGTTCTAAGTTGAAACACCTGTGTTCTAAGTTGAAACACCTGTGTTCTAAGTTGAAACACCTGTGTTCTAAGTTGAAAGACCATGTTCTAAGTTGAAACACCTGTGTTCTAAGTTGAAAGACCATGTTCTAAGTTGAAATACTGGGCCTGGTGCTTTTAAAGTCTCAAGTCTATACCAATAGATTCTGAGACTCTGTCATACATGTATTAACATCATACAGAATGCATAAACAAAATTCGCCAATTGTTCCTAAAATTCGCAATTGGCAAATTTGGGGAGTGGGAGAACTAGCCCTGGCTAAGTACTGCCCTGTCTGTGGGATGCTGCATATAAAAGATGTTTTGCTGTTAATTGAAAACAGTAGCCCATGGAGTGGCAGCAGTGGGTCAGTAGCGGATCCTGGGGAGGTGGGAGAGGTCCAGGTGTGTGGACACCCCCTTTTTGAAAACCGACCATAACCTTTAAGGGGAAACATGATTATATTAACTGTTCTGTGTGGAAGGAGAGATCAGTCGTCACATTTGGACCCCCTCCCCCCTTTCAGAAATCCTGCACTCGCGCCTATTTCCTATCTAATTATCTTTGTAGTCGTTCAAGTGCTGTGTTCTATGCCACATAACCTTTTTAAAAAAAAGTGTTGAGAGTTTCATTAAATATAACATTTCTTTCTTGTTCTTTGATATAAAGGTCACTGTTTGCAGGAATTCGATACTTTTGAAGGCCATGTAATGTTTTCCTGAATTTTTGTCTGTTATTTTCATCTCTGTAATATGGATTTAGATGACATGGTAGATGTTATTTCTTTTATTCACAGATTACGAACACGCAGACGACAAAATGGTGATTTTGGAAGTGGAGTCGGTGGTGTAAGTATTTTTCCATATGATGGTGTTGTAAAAATATTTGTAATATTTGTATTGTTTTAGTATTAAATTTCTCCTTGTGAATAGTTTTGGCAGTGCTTTACAATACACCACAGCCACAATGATACATTTTATACCCAAAAATAAAAGCAAGTGCATCCACATTAAATGAAGTCGAAATCATTAAAATTCTAAGCCGTAAGTAGCTTTATTTGCTGAATATTTCTGAATATTTCCTACATTTCAGCAGATGAGAGCGTAGTCATCAGGGAACGTTTTGTTTTCAAAATCTTGACTAGCGATATTTCTACTGTTTAATGTTTTAAAATGTGCTGGGGTGTCATTAAACAATCGGAGGCAAGCGGGACAATGCGGGATCAGTCTTGGATCTATCCCTGTTTGTGGCACATTGGGCAATTTCACATTCCATCCAGTGCACCGCGACTGGTATATTAAACGCTGTCCTGTCTGTGGAAAAGTGCAAATAAAAGATTTACTTTTAGACTATATGTCAAAATTACTAAATGTTTGACGTCCAATAGCTGATGGTTGAAAAACCAATGTGTTCTAGTGGTGTCGTTAAACAAAACAAACTTTTTTAATTTTCATTAAACAAACATTCCTTCTGTTATTTTGAAATTATATGTTTAGTTAGCAATAATTCCCCTCCAGCTAATGACAATCCCACATACCGTTTTGAAGTGGATAATGTTTTGGAAATTTCCCCTGACAATCCCATATGTGCTGGACCGGTTTGTAAACAGCTTTTAAATATCCTGTTGGTGTTGTTGCGTTTTTATGACACGTCAGATTGTAGGTGGTACGCTACAGTAGATCCCAGCATTCAGAACCGTAATAACACGTCACTTTATAAAGAGTCGCACACTCAGGACACATTGTCTGACTCTCTCTGACCTGTAATTGGTTGAACGTGAAGAACTTAATGGATGTACGAATCTGCCCGGTAAATATTTCCTACTCAGTACAGGTGTGCTGGCTAGTCCACACAGGACAGGAACGTTTAATAGTTTACCACATCACAGCTATCGTCTACTCAGGGAATATAGGATTGATTGTTTAATGACACCCCAGCACATTATTTGATCTTCAGTTATCAAGATAGGATTTATAATTTTTAAAGACGCCCAAGAACATGGTTTAATTGACAGTTATCAAGAAAGAATTTTTAAAATTTTAATAACACCCCAGCACATTGATTGATTGGATACTATTAAAAATGGATTTTTTGTTTATTTTGACGACACCTCAGCCCATTGTTTGATCAGCAGCAATCATCATCAATAAAGGAAATTTTATTTTTATAACACTTTAATAAATATTTTGACAGAGCTCTGTTAAGGATTTGAAAAGAAAAGAAAAACATCCACTAATGATACTCATTGAGAAAGGAGTTTAACTGGGCTTTTTAATGACACCTCAGCACATTGTTTGATCAGAGACTTGTGTTGACAAAAACTGAGTGATAGTATATTAGTAATTGTGACACTTGGTGATGAAAACTGGAAGGAGAAACATTTTCAAGTGACGTAATATTTATTGTGCAGAATTGTGTCAAGAAAAAGGTAAAACTTTTTTTTTTTAATTATTTATTCATTTTTTTAGTACATGATATCCACATTTGGAATAACAGAAAATTTGATAAGCCAGCAGTGTTAAAGATACATATTCTAAATATATATATGCATACATATAATTATCACAAATATTAACCGTAGTAACAACTGTAACAGTGTACTACTATTCTTATCGGTTCTATATAAATATAACTCACATAGGCACATACAAGTAAGTAGGCCTTCAAACTTTTTTATATTCATAAAATAATTTTCTGATTTTCCTTTACAAGACATTAAGGTGTGCAGGAATGAAGCTAGCTCTGGGCAAGCAAATCATTTCTCCAAATTATCTGTAAAACCAGTTATTTTACCACCAAAAATCAGTTACCGGTATATCATGAAATTATTTTGCCAATTTAGAATAATATTTGTCATTAGGTTTTTAAATTCCCAGTAGGCGAATTTGGTGGTTGCCAGAGCTAGCCCCGAGACCTACTAGTTCATCTTAAGACTGTTGCTGAAACAGATTATGATAAATTGACCAAAATTTTATAAATGAGTCAAATTTACAAGTGGAAAAGGCAATTGCCTTAGTAATATAATAATAATCTGACAACTCTTTTTGGATCCAGTTTAAATCCGGCACATAAGCATTCAAATGACTTTTAAATATTAAGTGTTTAATAACAAGAACAATTATATTAACAGGATCGTTGTTTCTAGTTTTAAAGCCAAAAATTATATTTTCTTTATTAAAATTAATAATTGTACCTGTTTTTATTTGAATCTAGTTTTTAACTTCTGTCCAAATAGAGTTGACTAGAGTACATTCCCAAAACATGAATAATTGTCCCTAGTTCTAAATTGAAAAAGCTACAAAGAGGAGAAGCAATATATCCAATCTTGTGTAGGTAGGTATTAACAAAGTATACAGTGAATGATTTTGTACTGAAACCACCTTAGTTCTGTGCTTTCTATACAATAAAAGGACATTACATATATGGGTAAAACATTTTTTGTTTGTCAGTGTAGTGGGCTTATACCTCCAGGGGTGGGATCTAGTAAAGAGCTCGCCTCATGCACAATCGGTCTAGGATCGATCCCTGTCAGGGCATAAAATTTGAGGTTAATGGCCAGTAATAATCAAACGAGAATCTAAGATGAGCAATTTTCATAGCTTTTCTCCATCAAATGTGCTATCAAAAATATGAAAATATACTTTGTGTGCTAAGACTAACTTGAAATCTGCCAGGCGAAAATAAAAATTAAAGTTTGTCCTAACCCGACTGACCCACGGAAATCAAATCGAGTCAAAATCTTTAGAATGTTAAATGTTTTTTTGTTTTTTTAACCAATTTCAGTTTAGGCTTAAACTGATGTAATATTGATCTTTAGTTGATATTTGTAAAATATTTTACAACCATGATATAATTAACCAAAATTTATTAATGTCAGTTTTGATATGTTGGAAATTAGAATTTTTTTAAAATGCTATTTATAGTAATAAGAACATAATTTTCTTATGAAGGTGGCACGATGTAACATATGGTGCATGCTCTTGTTACAGGCAAAATGGGTTTCAAACTAAATCAATCTAACGGTAGCTGCATAGGTACCTTCGCATGAGCCAGATGAGGCTATGTATTGGCATGCTTTGACAGTCACAAAGTTAATATCAGCAGTCATTTTGTCCGATACTAGGTAAAGTGGCTAGAATGTCATCGCGTTTGCTATTAATAGATCCAAATCAGTCTGAAAGAAGCTACAAGTGTCGAACTCCGCGGAAAAATCAGTAATTAGTAGACTTTTTCCAATTGGCTTGGAATAGCGGTGAAGGGTCATTCCGTGTCAAATCACCCCCAAAAAAAGGAAATTTAAACCCTACCCTCTCCAATTTCAATGAAATTTGGTATATAGAGTTATTGTGGCCAAAACACCTGAAAGCTCAATTGGACCAACGGTTTCCGAGTTATGGCCTTTTCTTCTTTTCTTTTTTTTGTCAAAAAAGGGCGTGGCCACCCTTTTTTAAATTGCCATAACTCAGCAACCAATGGTCCAATTTTGACAAATGAGATATCATTGGAAAGGGGGAATTACAAGGAATCCAAATCTGGCATTATTCCTGATATTTGGGTTACTTTTGGGCTGATGACCATTTGACCTATATTTTGACCTTGAAATTGACCGTGTGGGACATGTGACCTTGAGATGACCTTTGATTAAAATTATAGCCCAACATGTTATCTACAACATATAAACAAATTGGAGGTGGAAAATGTTTCATTAGTCAGCAATTTCAAATTGAAATATGTTTATCTGTTGTTCTATGCTCTCTGTGTATAGACTGCACATGTATTTAAGCACTATTAAATGTACATGCATCAACACTGTAAATGTCATGAATGTTCTAACAATATAGTCCAGCATCCAACAGATTTAAGATTAATTTTTTGAAATATTGCTTAATTATCAAAAACATCTTGTGCCAACATCTCATATTGTTTAGAACAGGCTAAACTATATTACCATGGGGACTACACTGAAAGGAAGTTATGGCCCCTTGAATGGACTTTGGACCCCATGTGCATGCTGCATGAATATCTAAAATCGAAGAAATTTAAGTGTATCCATTAGATCTCGGATTTCCCTCCATTTCCAAATATCCATTAAGATGTAAGTATCAGAAAATCTCCAGTAGGTAACTGACAAACAAAAGAACTAATTGATCCTTATTACTTATATATATGTAATTAGTATTGATAATTATTTTAAAGATTAATTACTATCTGTGGTCTGTAGGCCTACTGGCACACTTATGTGTGTACATTTACATCCTTATTGATGAAGTGAAGAATGTTTGTACTTTAAAATTTTGAGTCTACATCATGTCATTGAGCAAGTCATTATGGTAAGATTGCTAAATAATAATTTGTTTATTCACCATAGGTACTGCATCACAATTTGACACTTATTTTCTAAGGTTTCAAGCATAGGCCTGTACCGTAAGCAGCAGAGAATCCCAACTGAAAAAAGTTACTTATAGCATTTAGTGATAGGCCTACAATGTAGTACATGTATAAATAATGAAGGGTAAAACTATTTTTTTTAATGGATAAAGAATTTAAAAAAATGGAATTGTCACAATTCAGCAATAAATGGCAGAAAAATAGTCATATATATGGAACTTTTTTAAAATGCCAAACAAATGCTATTTCATTGTACATAGTTAAATAGATGGCAGGGGCAGTACGTAGCCCTGTGGCAAAACACTCACTTGGTGCGCTGACACGTCTGGGAATGATCCCTGTCAGTGGGCAATTTTTTGCTCCATCCAGTGCACTACAACTGGTATATCAAAGGCCATGGTATGTGCTATTCTGTCTCTGGGATGGTGCATATAAAAGATCAATTGCTACTAATTGAAAAACGTAATGGGTTTCCTCTCTAAGACTATTATGTCAAAATTACAAAATGTTTGACGTCCAATAGCCAATGATTAATAAATCAATGAGCTCTAGTTAAACAAAACCCTGCAGTACCATCTTTTTGTCCCATTATCAGTCTACAATGCAGGTTTTCAAACTGAGTTTACAATCCAATCCACCCGAATTGGTACAAATTCAAGATACTAGCAATTTCGATGATAGTAATGACGATTCACAAATTCCACTAGAAATAAAGGCGCAAAACTTTGTCTGCAGCCTCTATGATGTTATTCCTTGGATTGGTTTGGTGGATGAAGTTTCAGAGGAATTTGGAGACTATAACGTCAAGTTCATGCACCATCATGGACCTTCAAGGCAGTTCCACTGGCCATCAAAAGCAGACAAGTTTGGGTTCCAGAAAGGGATATACTTTGTGTTATAAACACCCCATCCTTGACATCATCTTCATCCAGGAATTACAGTATCTGCCAAAATGATCTCGTCAGAACTTCCAAAGTCTGTTCAACATGGATAGTTAAAGACTAGAAAGCTTGTGACTTCAATCAAGTAGTCAGACTCCTCAAATAAACAGAAATACAATAATATATAAAATTAACAAAAGATGAAGAAAACTACCAGTAGTGATTTATAGATTCTATTTTCCTTAATCAATTGGTTGCCTAGTTGCCACACTATATTGTATCATTAACATTCATGACATTTACAGTGTTGACGCATATACATTTAATAGTGAAATGCATGCAGTCTATACAGAGAGCATAGAACAACAGCAGGTAAACATATTTCAATTGCTGACTAATGAAACATTTTCCACCTCCAATTTTTTTATATGTTGTAGATAACATGTTGGGCTATAATTTTAATCAAAGGTCATATCAAAGTCACGTGTCCCACAAGGTCAATTTCAAGGTCAAAATATAGGTCAAAAGGTCATCAGCCCAAAAGTAACCCAAGTGTCAGGAATAATGCCAGATTTGGATTCCTTGTAATTCCCCCTTTCCAATGATACCTCATTTGTCAAAATTGGACCATTTGTTGCTGAGTTATGGCAATTTTAAAAAGGGTGGCCACGCCCTTTTTTGACAAAATTAAAAAAAAAGAAAAGGCCATAACTTGGAAACTGTTGGTCTGATTAAGCTGAAACTTGGAATTTCAGGTTTTTTGGCCAAAATAACCGTATATACCAAATTTCATTGAAATTGGAGCGGGTAGGGTTTAACCCATTGGGTGATCTGACATGGAATGACCCTGAAGAGATTTTCATGACACCTGTCTATTATTATTATTTAAACATTTTTTTTTTTCATAAGTCATTAAATTGCATCGGTATATAATGTCATGTCATGTCATGTCATGAGAAACAACCCTTAAAAGTTCTGTGATGTGCTTCAAACACCAAATATCGTGACATCAGGATTTGGAGAATTTCAGCAAACTTCTGTAAAATTGTAAATATGTCGGTGGCGTGAGCAACATACATGTAGGTAGTGTTTTATAACGAAAGTTGATGGTGCATGGTCATGAAAAAAATAGCTGGACACGTTGAACGATGGAGGAAAAGCTAGTTAAAGGGACACACCCTAGTTACGGCTAGTTGTTAACCATTACGGCGTTGTTTTTCGCTATTAAACCCATTTTTTCACAAATAAAATTGCACTTTACTTACTGTTTATTATTTAGAATATACATTTCCATTCACCTGAAGTTTTTTTTGGTAATCCTGGTTTTTGTAATACCACAAAATGCATTTTTCGTATTTCATAAATCGCACGCACGTCTGAGAAAAAAAACGTTGAACAGACACGGTGTAATCTATTTTTAGTGGGGATGTTTCCATTTCAATGTCACAGACGTTGGTATATCACGTGACCGGATTTCCTCTCTTAGACTGTGTGTCAAAATTACCAAATGTTTGACATCCAATGGCCGGTGATTAATAAATCAATGTGCTCTAGTGGTGTTAAACAAAACAAAGAAATGTTCCAGCCAGTGCACTACGACTGGTATATCAAAGGCTGTGGTATGTGCTATCCTGTCTGTGGGATAGTGTAGATCCCTTGGTTCCAATGGAAAAATTAGATCCCTTGCTACTAATGAAAAAAAAATGTAGCAGATTTCCTTTCTAAGACTATGTGTAAAAATTACCACGTTTGACATCCACTAGCCGATGATTGATAACCGATGTGCTCTAGTGGTGTTGTTAAATAAAACAAACTTTAACTTTAAATAAAACATTCTCTCTGATATGGTGTGAGATGTCGCTTAGTGGTAGAGCACTTGCATGTTTTATTATCATTAAAATTTATGTTATAATTTTGTGGTTATTAAAATATATTTTATAATTATAATTTATAATTTATCCCTTTGATAAAATATTCTCTAATATTAAATTTGCATAATTATGAATCGCTCATCTATCACTGTAGTACATTTGTTTCTAAAAATATCTGATTTATTTATTAAAATGTTTGGGAATGTATAAAATTTGCATTACAGGTTTTTTTTTCTTTTTCTACTAGTCCACCAGTCTATAGAACAATACATTATTAACACTATTATAATGTATACAGTATCTTCACTTCACATGGTATATGTAAATATACTGACATAACAGTAAGAATACTTGATAAGTAATCAACATCATGTAGCAAATGAAATCAAAAAGACAGATAGACGGTCGGGCTGGTAGTTGTATTTTTTAACTGGTCTATCAGAATTTTTACTTGCATTTGGCGAGCAGTATACTTTCTGCACCCCTGATTCAGCTGACTGATTTTTTTCTTGTTCAGCCAGTGCACCACAACTGGTCAAAAGCCATGGTATGTAGCTAGGTGCTTTCCTGTCTGTGGGATGGTGCATATAAAAAATAAAATAGGAAAAATAAAGCAGGTTTCCTCTTATGAATACAAGTCAGATTTACCAAATGTTTTGACATCCAATAGCCGTGATTAATGAATCAATGTGCTCCAGTGGTGTCGTTAAACAAAACAATTTATAAAAAAAAACCCTAGTTACAGTGTATGATAACTCATGTATAGATTACGACAAAATACAAACCTCGTACAAACCTTTAGATTATGACACATTATTGAAGTTATAATTATATGTTTGTGTTATTATTAAGCTATATCACAGACACACTGACACTTTATTTATTTGTCTGTTCTCCCCGTGTTGTCACTTGGAGCTCGTATTTCACTAAACCACAGTTGATCAAATTGAGCCTGGTGGAGTTTGTTTAATCAGATGGTGTCGAGAATGGAGTACCATTCTCATCCTTCTTTTCATGTGGTAATCTGGTAACTTGAATTTCTCTTATTAATTTATTACAATGTTTGTTTTCTTCTGAAAATTAAAAAAACAATCAATTTCAGGAAATGTATTAGAATATATATACCGGTATGCCGAATTCAATTTGAGGTTTTATGAAGATATCACAAGAGCACATTGATTAATTAATCATCAGCTGTTTGATGTTAAACATTTGATGACTGTAATTGGTAAAAGTCTTCAAAGGAAACCTGGTAGATGTTTCTATTAGCAACAAGGGATCTCTTACATGTATGTGCATGTTCCCACAGACAGAACAACACATACCACATACTGCCACTAGTTATGACTGTGGTTGGGATGAAAAGACAGAGTGAGTCGGTGGATGAGGTTTGATCCTAAGACCGAGGCACCTCAGTGTTTAACACTTTAACATTTGACATCTTATCTATAACCAGGGGCGGGACGTAGCCCAGTGGTAGAGCGCTCGCTCGATGCATGGTCGGTCTAGGATCGATCTCTGTCGGTGGACCCATTGGGCTATTTCTCATTCCAGCCAGTGCACCATGATTGGTATCCTATGTGCTATCCTGTCTGTGGGATGGTGCATATAAAAGGTCCCTTGCTAATCGAAAAGAGTAGCCCACGAAATGGTGACCGTTGGTTTCCTCTCTCAATATCTGTGTGGTCCTTAACCATATGTCTGACGCCATATAACCGTAAATAAAATGTGTTGAGTGCATCGTTAAATAAAACATTTCCTTCCTTTTCTTCTTATCTATAACCAGGGCTGGCTCTGGGTCATGAAAACATTTCGCCAAATTATCTACTGAACTTAAAATATTGCAGAAAATCCGGTTATTTTCTAACAAAATATCAATTATTTCATGAAATTATTTCTCCAAATTAAAATAAAATTCGCCATTGATTTTGAAATTCGCAATTGGCGAATTTGGCGATAGCCAGAGTTAGCCCTGTATAACCCTTATGTTAGTACAAATTATATTTTATATTTATTTTATTATATATTTTCAACAGTGAGGAAGACATTGAAGGTCATATTCCGAAGATTACTCGAGAGGAGGCGCGGTCTTCACTGGGCAGAGTACAGCACGGGATGAGTGACTGGCGACCGTTTCTCTATGGCGGACTGGCATCGGTCACGGCAGAATGTGGTATGTAATAAAGTGTGGTATCTACTAGAGTAAAGCATGGGATGAGTGACTGGCGACCGTTTCTCTATGGTGGACTGGCATCGGTCACGGCAGAATGTGGTATGTAATAAAGTGGCATCTACTAGAGTACAGCACGGGATGAGCGACTGGCAACCGTTTCTCTATGGTGGACTGGCATCGGTCACGGCAGAATGTGGTATGTAATAAAGTGTTGTATCTACTAGAGAACACTACGGGATGAGTGACTGGCGACCGTTTCTCTATGGTGAACTGGCATCAGTCACTGCAGAATGTGGTATGTAATAAAGTATGGTATGTACTAGAGTACAGCACAGGATGAGTGACTGGCGACCGTTTCTCTATGGCGGACTGGCATCGGTCACGGCAGAATGTGGTATGTAATAAAGTGTTGTATCTACTAGAGTACAGCACAGGATGAGTGACTGGTGACCGTTTCTCTATGGTGGTCTGGCATCGGTCACAGCCGAATGTGGTATGTAATAAAGTGTGGTGTGTGGTATGTAATGAAGTGTGGTATGTACTAGAGTACAGCACAGGATGAGTGACTGGCGACCGTTTCTCTATGGTGGACTGGCATCAGTCACGGCAGAATGTGGTATGTAATAAAGTGTGGTATCTACTAGAGTACAGCACAGGATGAGTGACTGGCGACTGTTTCTCTATGGTGGACTGGCATCGGTCACAGCAGAATGTGGTATGTAATAAAGTGTGGTATCTACTAGAGTACAGCACAGGATGAGTGACTGGCGACTGTTTCTCTATGGTGGACTGGCATCAGTCACGGCAGAATGTGGTATGTAATAAAGTGTGGTATCTACTAGAGTACAGCACAGGATGAGTGACTGGCGACTGTTTCTCTATGGCGGACTGGCATCAGTCACGGCAGAATGTGGTATGTAATAAAGTGTGGTATCTACTAGAGTAAAGCATGGGATGAGTGACTGGCGACCGTTTCTCTATGGTGGACTGGCATCGGTCACGGCAGAATGTGGTATGTAATAAAGTGGCATCTACTAGAGTACAGCACGGGATGAGCGACTGGCAACCGTTTCTCTATGGTGGACTGGCATCGGTCACGGCAGAATGTGGTATGTAATAAAGTGTTGTATCTACTAGAGAACACTACGGGATGAGTGACTGGCGACCGTTTCTCTATGGTGAACTGGCATCAGTCACTGCAGAATGTGGTATGTAATAAAGTATGGTATGTACTAGAGTACAGCACAGGATGAGTGACTGGCGACCGTTTCTCTATGGCGGACTGGCATCGGTCACTGCAGAATGTGGTATGTAATAAAGTATGGTATGTACTAGAGTACAGCACAGGATGAGTGACTGGCGACTGTTTCTCTATGGTGGACTGGCATCGGTCACAGCAGAATGTGGTATGTAATAAAGTGTGGTATGTAATAGTGTGGTATGTACTAGAGTGCAGCACAGGATGAGTGACTGGCGACCGTTTCTCTATGGTGGACGGGCATCAGTCACTGCGGAATGTGGTATGTAATAAAGTGTGGTATCTACTAGAGTACAGCACAGGATGAGTGACTGGCGACTGTTTCTCTATGGTGGACTGGCATCGGTCACAGCAGAATGTGGTATGTAATAAAGTGTGGTATGTACTAGAGTACAGCACAGGATGAGTGACTGGCGACCGTTTCTCTATGGTGGACGGGCATCAGTCACTGCGGAATGTGGTATGTAATAAAGTGTGGTATCTACTAGAGTACAGCACGCGATGAGTGACTGGCGACCGTTTCTCTATGGCGGACTGGCATCGGTGACGGCAGAATGTGGTATGTAATAATACTGGATATCTACCTAGTGATAAACAACATCCTACACTTACATTTCAGTTTATAAATCCATTGAAATGACTCCACATATGGTTATAGTCGAGGTTGAGGTTGAGGTTAATTTTTATTTTGTGCCACCACTGATTCCAGAGATGGCTGAGGTTATTTATTTCTACCCTATCAGCTCTAAATATGGTTGAGGTTGATTTTTATTCTTATGCACAAAGCCAATTCCAAAGGTGGATGAGACTGAGGTTGATATTTTTATGCACACCACAGCTGCCAGAGCTAATTGAGGTTATTGTTTTGCACGCAACTATCTTGAAAAATGTTTGGGATTAATTGTTAGTTTTGTGCACATCATAAAAGATCAAAATTATAAAATGTTATCCAAAAATATCTAGATTATATAATTTTTAATGTCGTAAAAACAAATCCCCAAATCCAGTCCCTGCATTGGATTTGTTTTCTCATTGCAACCAATGCTGCACGACTGGTATATCAACAACCATGGTATGTTTTGTCTTGTCTTGTCTTGTGTGTGGGAAACTGCATATAAAAGATCCATTGCTGCTTATTGAAAAGTCTCCTCTTCAGAGGAGGGGTGGGACGTAGCCCAGTGGTAAAGCGCTCACACGATGCGCGGTTGGTCTGGGATCGATCCCAGTCGGTGGGCCCATTGGGCTATTTCTCGTTCCAGCCAGTGCACCACGACTGGTATATCAAAGTCCGTGGTATGTACTACCCTGTCTGTGGGATGGTGCATATAAAAAATCCCTTGCTGCTAATCGAAAAGAGTAGCCCATAAAGTGGCAACAGCGGGTTTCGTCTCAATATATGTGTGGTCCTTAACCATATATCTGACACCGTATACCTTCAATAAAATGTGTTGAGTACGTCGTTAAATAAAATATTTCCTTCCTTCAAATTGATTAATTAATCAGTGTGCTCTATTTCTTTCAGGTACGTTTCCTATCGACCTGACGAAAACTCGGTTGCAGGTTCAGGGTCAGATAATAGATTCGCGGCTGACGAAGCTGAAGTACCGTGGAATGATCCATGCACTGGTGACCATATTCAAAGAGGAAGGAGTACAAGCATTATACTCGGGGTATACACATTGTCCAGTCTGATTAAAATTAGCTCTACCTGGTCTACCAGTAGATCTAACAGCATTTCGTAGACTCCCATGTCCAGGTGACATTTCATCTATAAATAACAATTTAAATATCGACCAATTACACTTCGCCTTTTATAGCGTTATTCGAGAGCATACAAATTCTAAAAATATCGGGCGAGACTATTTATGCAATAGGCGAACTTGTTGGTCTATTTCAACTTTGAAAAAACGGGGGGAAAAGTGCAGTAATAAACTCTGGATTGTATACTAGTATAAACAGATTTTATGGCTATACCATCACGGGGTTCTTTTTCGTCTTGAAACTAATTTTATATAAAATTGTATATTGAAATTAGTTTCAGGCATACTTTGTAATTCACCCAAATCATTTCGTATACCCTCAGCATAATCCCGATTGTTTTCAAATTCGTTTTAAATCACTGGCATGATTTTGCAAGTACGGTTTTGATTGGTCGAATGAAAGGTCAACTGGACATGAGCTCCAACGGGCTGCTGTTAGATCCACATGTAATAGTGGAGCTAATTTTAATTAGATTGACACATTGTCGTTTCTGAAAAAACACAGGAGGAAAATAAATTGCACTTCTCAAAATATTGATATGGGGAAAGATTGCTCTCCTGAAAATATTGACGAGGGGAAAATTACAATCAAATTGAAATATTGATATGGGGAGAAATTGCATTCCTCATCAGTAAGGTTGGGAGAAAAATTGCAGTCCTCAAAATATTGATAAGGGGAAAATTGCACTCCTGAAAATATTGACATGGAGAGAAATTGCACTCCTCATCAGTTAAGATGGGAGGAAAATTGCACTCTTTAAAATATTTATATGAGGAAAATTGGACACCTCAAAATGGGGAACATTTAATTTGGAAAATATTGATTAGCGATATTTTTAGTCAATTAATAATTGATTAGCAACTACTGTTTAATGTTATAGAATGTGAAGCGATCTCTGATACCTGCGTAGCGAGTCGCGACGGGATACTGAACAAAATGTTCCCTGCAAAATATTGAAGAGTGGGAATTTGCTCTAAAAACATGGATAAGGAAGAGAAAAAAGGGCCATGAAAAACATCCTGTTATGAGGGTATTCCGGTTTACTGAGAAACTGGTTTTAAGAGATTTTATTGTATACAAATCTTGTTACACATAATCCAAGCATTACATATGGATATTGCTAAAATGTATGGACCATACACAATCCCAAGTAATTACAGTGAAACCCATCTCAACCAGACCAAGTGAAAAGTCTTAAGTTTTAAAGGTAGGGTCAACTCGAACCTTATGTGTTGGAAAGATGCATACCCAGACCACCAACACATACTGACACTTTAGCAAATGAAAAACGCGTAATTTTAGAGTTAATAAAAAAACATGATTATTCCTGCTAACTGGGGGCAGCCATTTTGTTTCGTTTTTGTTACGTCTGGTGGGATAGCTTGGGGCTAAGTGACGTCAGCTCCTGACCATCTCCTGTATGTACAGTGTAAACAAAAGCAGTAATTTTCGACAAGGCACTTCTCTTTGATCAACCTGACTTGTAAAACAGCATAAATGACGTAATAATATAATAAACTATTTAACTAAATATATTTCAAGTGCATTAACGGAACAAAATGGGGTTATGGTATTTTTCTCTGTTAAATAATCCAAAGGAAAAATGTACACTATTAGGCCTATTGATATGCTAAGTTGGAGCAAAAACGACAACCCACGATACCCAAGTGATAATATTCTTTTCTTTGGGACTACGTAATTGGTCAGTTCTGTGGTTTTAGATGGAAAAGTCTACTTAATCAATAGTTTTACAGAACTATTTACAGTAATAAACCATGTCCATTACCATTTTAGGGGCGACAAGTAATATTCCACAATACCGGTATGTATTTTTGTGTCTAGACAGCGTCAGTTAATTGGCTTGTCTGGTTACCAATCAAATACACACCACCCAATCAGGAATCATAGGTAGAAGCAACTAACAGCATAGACCAATTAACTAAGAAAACACTCTGTGTATCAATTCAGTACATAGGTTAATGCATGGACAAAACATTGTTAATTATTTCGACTTGTTGTGTAGCCACTTTGACAATGGTATTTTATTTTGTATTGGAAAATAATATATATAGTGCTGGATATACTTATTGCTGGCTTACTGGGATGTGTATTATTGCAGAACATTGTGTTTCTCTAGTATTAAGCTCATTCCTGATGTTACGCATTAAGTATTACGTAACCACCAGCTTGCCAGAGGGCGTACTCACTGATATGGTACAAAATGGCTGCGCCCGTTATATATAATAGCCGTCACATTTAACCATTTTATGAATTAACTATACGATTATACTTGTTGATATTAAGCAATAATGTGCATTATATATCGTTGAATATGCATACCAGGCCAAATGCCTTAACTGTCCCTTCCTTTAAGGTGTGGCCGGTTTTGTTCTGTTTATGATGTTTTTAAAAAACCTGTTAGAAATGTCTGGTTTGAAGGGAATTCCAGGTTTTTGAGGGTCTGATTTAAACTGGTTTCACTGTATATTCAAAGATAGATTGTTACATGATTTATTTTGACAAAATTAACAGAAGTTATTTATATAACTAATATTTGTTCACATTTTAAAATACCTGGGACATGTCCTGTCATTTTAAAATACCTGGGACATGTTCTGTCATTTTCGTTCATGATTTCCATTTAGATTAGCCCCTGCAGTGTTGCGGCAGGCCACGTATGGAACAATCAAAATTGGCGTGTATCATTCATTAAAGAGGATATTCGTGCCGGATCCAAATGGTAATTACAAATAAGTTTAAAATAAGTTTTAATCATGTTTTTTTGGTTGTTGTATGTATGTTGTTGTTTTTTCTGTTTCAAGACTGAAAATTGCGAGAACAAGAGTTTTGTTCGTGTATTGCTTGCACAATTTAAGTTTTGCGTAACCCTTTCTTTTTTTGGTCGTGCATTAAATTTAGGACATCGTTCAACAGGTTGTGACTGGTTACGCATTCATTCATTCAACTTATTGTCGTGCTTGTATCCAGTTACGGTTCAAGCATGCTGTCCTGGGCATACACCTCTGCTATCTGTGCTGTCTGTGCAGAACAGTGGGTTAGTTGTAGGTTGGTTAGTGGTTAGTGAGAGAGAAGAGGGTGTAGTGGCCTTACACCTATCCATTGAGCCTTTAAGAACTTGCTCTGGGTTGGAGCCGGTACAGGGCTGCGAACCCTGTACCTACCAGCCTGTAATCCGATGGCTTAACCACTGTGCCCCCGAGGCCGGTCTGGTTACGCAAGCAAGAAATGGGTTACGTTGATTTGTTTGTTGCATAACACATAAATGGTTTACACCAATGGCGAACACCCAGAAATTATCTCCCCCTTAGAGGTCGCGTCGTCACTATACACCCTAGAGTCTCGCTTTAAACAGCTGTTCAGTAGTGTGATTTGAAGCCAGTGGTCATATAAAATTACTTGTCCACCTCTGTATGAACAGGAAATGTGGTCATATTTTTTCTAACAATGATGCATTGCACAAAGAATGTCTGGACTGCATAACGGATCTAGTATATGACAAAATACAACAACAACAAAAAACAAAACAAACAGTGAATCGCTGAAAAACGAGGCGTTTGTATGTCATTGTCAAACACCTATCCATTCTCGGTGTGTGGATTTAAAACAAAATTAATTATTTATATATTATTTGAATAAAATCTAGTTGAAATATTATATTTTCTTCCTTTTATGTATGCTATGTGGACATTTGTTTATTTGTGTGTTTTGTTCACTGCTTTTTGGTGATGGGGAGGGTTTAGGTGAGTTCGTCCTACCCCCCATGGCATTGATCATGTTTGTTGTCGATTATTTTATTATTTTATTTATTTATTTTTAATCAATAATTTCACAGACTAAAAGAAAAAAATGTTTTAGAAACAACACTTTTTTTTTTTTTTATGTACAGGGCCAGCGGAGTGTATTTGAAAGTGGGGATGGGGTGGGGGTACTTATAGTGTGCTGTTTGTTAAAAGGTTCCTTTGTTAATCTATCTATAGGAGGCCTATTAGTTGGGTATCTCTTTTGTAAGCTGTAATATTGTGACGACCCTGGATTAGAGGGTGTCCTTGTAAATGGCCATAACCACTAACTATGAAGGCAAAAGATCACCAACAAGATTAAAATTCAACAATATTTATTTAACAATAACCTCAAATTACATTCGCAGTTGAACTGTATGTTCACTGATTCATTCAGTAATAAAATTCACATAAATAATTGAATAAACATGGCTAAGTTACTTTCAGGCTTTGAAATATACCACAATTCTTAAATTACTTTAAAAGACTGAGTCTTATTCACCTGAAACAGGTAAGTTGCTTAATAATAATTATTCCTAGTATACTAAGTCTCCAACGTTATGATATACACAAACTTAATTTTGGACCAAGAACATCAATATCAGCAAGAATATACACTTTAAATACTTTGTCTGGGTACACAGACCTACTTCCACTACATGGGCATCTCTCTAACTCAATCCCTCCCTATATAATATGCCTTAAACTTTGCCACATAAAAACCACAACACCCGGGGCATACACTTCTTCTGTGTAATGGGTGCTGTCTATCTCCCTAAATTCTATGAATAATAAATACCGAAAATAATACCCTTTAATCTTTATTAATTATCTAATCATTAAGGTTGTGAGTTTGGTCTCTACAAGTTATCCCAATAACATACACATATGTAAAACCCGTATAATTTAGTGTTATGTTAATAAACCCAACCCACCTATCGGGGCGAACGACTGACCGAAACTGACAAATCCTTGCGGGATTCGTATTTATACCCCCGCCAAAATCCAGCAATACTGGTTAATATCCAGCACTGCAGAATTATGCATTCCGCAGAGCGAGTATGCATTCTGCAAAACGGGGTAAAATCCAGCAGTGCGGGGTACAATCCTGCATTGCAGAATTTGTAAATCCCGCAGTGCGGGTTAGAAAACCATGGCGTCATTTACTACTGGCTAACGTCATTAGGCCCTACAGGCCTTTATACCTTAATTACTATGCTATAATGGGAACGAAATAAATACAATTAAGCATATATACACAAATAAATATAAGTTCCATATCCATTCCGAATTAGATATAAGTTACAATAGTAATATCTGAAATGACTAATATTTACCTAACTCACACAGTGTGACAGACGTCAAAAATAGCATTGACAAAAACCCGGAAGTAACTCTCAAAAATCCAGAACGAATCTCGTACAAAAGCATGGCTTCGATCTTTTTACATTTGCGGCTGTATAAAAATGCCAATTCAACAACTTAATAACACTTGACAAGGTAAGTTATCTGTGACTACTGATAATATAAACACTAATGATTAAGTGTATAAATGTTATACGATAAACAAGGCCTTGTTTTATTGACTCGGCGCATAGAATTGCGCTGTTCAATGTAAACAAATATAGACTACGATGCACGTTGGCGCTAAAACAAAACGAACTTGAATTATAGCTTAATAATTTATAGAAAATAATTTACTGGCAATATCGTAATCCCGGATTCTCACAATATGTATGTAGGATGCATTTTCTTTTTATACTAAGCATATCTGAAATTACTGACAAAAACACTACCAAAGGATGCTGTGATGGTGGTGTAAACAAATAACTCCAATGAAAATGAAAATGCTGAAATAGGAGTAGCCTGTGTGATGGCCATGGGTTTACCTTCTTGGTGAGTCAGTATCTATGCCAAGTGTCAAAACCATGGGTCAAAATTATGAAGGCTGTTTTTTTGAAACACCGATGTTTAGCACCAAATTTAAAATGTGCTGAGATGTAAAAAAAAATATTAATTTCTTTTCATTATTGGTTATTCTAAAGAGACTGCGGAGCTTGTTTTGCAATGTGAGATTTGATTAAATACTTGAGGCATAACAGGACAAACTGTTTTTGCTGCTGACCCAAAAACAAACTAACCATAACAAAATACTTTCCAAATTATAATCTAGAGGTAATTTTTTTGAGGGGGGGGGGGGGGGGGGTCTCTTTTTATTCTTTGTCTTTTTTTTTAATTATTGCCTAACTGGACTATTTTGGACAAATGTAGCAAAATCCCAACATTTTATACTCCAGTGACTGTTTAAGCCTATAACAGTTTATAATACTTTTACTTTTTGGGGTAGTATGTTGACAACATTGTGATAAATTCTAGCATGGCATTGAAAAAACCCACACTGTTGTACTGAAAATATAAATACCAGATAGGTATTGTTTATGTACAGTTTATCAAATACATGTACATGCTAAGCAAGTAACTCATCATACATTGAACATGAAACAAGCCATGTGTGAATACTGCATGTAATGCATCTCTTGAAATTAATGTAATTACTGTTAATTGGTGTTGTACCTTTATTCACTTTAAACTATTAGTAAACCATAAGTGTACTTTTATATATAGTCATAATTATTTCTTGCTACATCTGGTTTTAGAAATCCATATTTGTAAAATACATGTAGCAGTATTTTGTTTCTTTAATTTATAATTTATTACTCTTGCAGCCTTTGGAGAGGAAAAATAGTATAATGTCTAAAGCAGTTTTCAATTGCTGTTAATTTCATTATCAGTGGAAATCATGGAATGTCATGAATTTTCTTGGTAAATAAGTGTATGAACCTTGAATAAAGATTATTTACATTGGACTTTTCTTAATATAAGTACTGAAAAGTATAAAATTTAGATACCGGTAAGTCAAATAGATTTATGTTAAAACAGGCTCAGTGAAATCAGAATTCCTATCAGATTATGTCATTTTGTACACACCAATTAAATTATTTACATTAACAAATTATAAATATTGAAAAACAATACCACTATCATTTCTAATTTCATGTAAATGTGTATGAAAAAGCATTGTTATATTTCTACTTGCATGTGAAAAAAAAAAATTAAGAACAAAAAAACTATATATGGCTGGTGTTAGATCCACATGTAATAGTGGAGCTAATTTTAATTAGATTGATATTTAATATTTAAAATTTCCTATTTATTTTTCATCATTTGAAAATTTAATATTTATTTCTGTAATTATATATGTATGTTATTGATTTTTAAAAATTAATTACATGTATACATCAGGGGTGGGGAAAAATAAAATTGTCAATCGGTCCCATGTGATGTCATCACTACCGGAGGGAGGGGGGGAAAAGAAGAAAGGAATACAAATAAAATTATAAAATCATTTAAAAGGTGATATTTGCCAAATAGTGTTTTAAAAACAAAATTATAGTGGCATTTGTATATTTTTATTTTGAATCATGAACGCGAAACAATAAACATCAAAACTTGAAAAAAAAACAAAATATTTGATCACATCAGCGAAAAAACCAAATTGTATATATTTTACATAATGGAATAAATAAAGAATAAAGTTGCGCATTTTAACTCCCATATATGTATAAAAAAGTACGAGTATTCAGTCCTGTATCCTGAAAATTAATAAACAATAACACCGTTGGAGCGTGAGCTAGCACACGTTTAGACAAAACAATTAATAACGGTGTCCCCGATTGGATGACATTTGACCTCTACTGGCTCTAGAGATAGCCGGTTTAGCTATTCCAGCTCACTCCCACTTGTAACAAAAAAGGTGGAAACCTTTTTTTAATTTTAAAATTCTTTATAATTATTTGATACACTACATTGAACAGTCAACAGTAAATGCATTTATAGATTATTTCAGTATATTTATATGCTATTTTAAGCGGTTTGTATTTCACAAAAGCCTCTTGCCTCGGACTCGGACACTCGACCCGACAGAGCTCCGTACACAGGTGTTGACAAGTGTTGATTGTGACCAGTTGCAAACTCTGGGTCCTTTGTTTTAATTGGAGTGTAATTACCTTGGTAGCCTTCTCACCAAGAATGGTGTTATTGTTAACGTCTGTTTAATCCCGTGACCAGCTCAGTGGCTTTGACAAATGTCTAGCCTAGTGGCAGTGAATTGATACTATTGTAGGTCCGACTTGTGGCAAACTTTAGAATCACAGACGTCTGAAACACCAGTCAGTTTGACCACTATTTATTTATTATTATTTTAAATAATGCACAAGATACCGATGTCTGGGCAGGCCGATCCAATTGATGGATAGGAATTTGTTCCAATAATAGAAATGGACAGGTGCTTCGGACCAACAAGAATGACAGAAGTGGGACCGGCAAAACACGTTTTTAAAAAATAATTTCGGTCTCAGAGATCGAGAATCGGCCCCAGACCCGTAAAAAAGGGCTTTTCCCCACCTTTGGTATACATATAAACATTTTTATTTTTTTTTATTTTGCATTGAATATATATATATATATATATATATATATATATATATTTATATATTTATTTATTTTATTTATTTTGTTTGGGTTAGGTTTGGGGTTTTTTTGGGTTTTTTCATTGAAATAATTTATTAAAAATAATTGTTGACAAATTTGGTTGAATTTACTCTACTCTGCAAACGAATAATTTGTGGTTTTAAACACGTATATCTTCATATTAAATCGCGATAACAAACATTGAATAGTAAATGAATGAATGAATGTTTAATGACACCCTAGCCCGAAAAATACATCGGCTACTGGGTGTCAAACTATGGTAAACAAATAACATTGAATAGAACCTGGAAGTAAACAGCGAAGAATGGAGCGTGGCGTTTTACAAATTAAAACTTTATTAAATGCTGTTACCGTTTTTTTTTATTGCAAACACTCAAGTATTATCAGTCAAATATGTACACATTTAATGGTTTTGGCATGGTGGATATATGATAGAAAGTTGTAAGAATGGTAGGTAGGGGCCTACGTGGTTGGGGAAAACCCACGATTTAGCTGGACATTATTTTGTTCTTTTTTATTCTTCCATTATTTTATTTTTCACTACCAACTGCGGAATTTTGTAGATTTTTATTATTTATTTTAATTTTTAGCCGTTCTACGCTTTAGTCACATACATGCTCACAATTAGGTCGGGAATAATAGAGTGGATATACCGATCGGTGCTTTACGACAATACAAATTTAGAAAAAGGAATGGTGTATAGTGCACGAGCGCCACCTGTTGGAAAGTCTCTGATTGTTCGCCATTGTCAATTCTGAGAGGCCTTTGTTTTGTTTTGTATAAAATGTTGAAATTAAAAGTACTTTGAAAGATACTTTTTGATCTCTCATATGTCATTGTTAGTGATTGCATTGCATGATTTTCCATACCAACCAGTGTACTTTGACTCATCTTTCAAAGAGTGTGTGCTGCTCTGTGGCAATAGCAGTCTTCAAAGAAAGAAATGTTTTTATTTAACGACACACTCAACACATTTTATTTACGGTTATATGGACCACACAGATTTTGAGAGAAAACCTGCTGTCGCCACTACATGGGCTACTCTTCCGATTAGCAGCAAGGGATCTTTTATTTGTGCTTCCCACAGGCAGGATAGCACAAACCATGGCCTTTTTTGAACCAGTTATGGATCACTGGTCGGTGCAAGTGGTTTACACCTACCCACTGAGCCTTGCGGAGCACTCACTCAGGGTTTGGAGTCGGTATCTGGATTAAAATCCCATGCCTCGACTGGGATCCGAACCCAGTACCTACCAGCCTGTAGACCGATGGCCTACCACGACGCCACCGAGGCCGGTCAAAACAGTCTTCAAAATGATGTTCTTTGTACATGAAACCTGAAGTTCTTTGGAGTTGTTTATAGATGAAATTCATTGTCTCATCTTCAAAGGACTTTTTATTTCCTGTGAAAAGAAACTTAATATGACATCTACAAAGAACTTCCAAGTCGCATCTACAAAGAACTTGATATTTCATCGACAAAGCACTGGACATTTTATTGACAAATTCAAAAAGCTATAGTTTAAAATGTGCTGAAGTATTTATTTCATTTTTGTGACATGAAATTAATTTTTATATGACTTGTGAAGTATTCTGTAGATAAAATGTGACGTTCTTTTAGAATTGTCGAGTTCTTTTTATGTTAAATGTAATTTTTAAGAAAATGTATACCGTGTATTTATTTTGTTCTTGTTTCAGATGAGACCTTAGGCATGAATGTTGCTTGTGGAATAACAGCAGGAATAGTATCCAGTGCTTTTGCCAATCCTACAGATGTACTCAAAGTAAGCCAAAACATACAAAAACCACAACACTTCTACTCAAAATTAGCTGCTGCAAATAAATTTTGCATCAAGTCGCGTGTATAAATGCATATGTTAGTTATTTTCATTGCAGATATGAATTGTACATACAAATGGTTTTTCATGAATTTTACACAGTGTGACCATGCACTAAGGTTCGATTTCACAACAGAAACATGTCGTAATATTGATCAAGTCTGCAATATAATATGCACACTCATAAAAACCAATAGATGTACCCAACATACATACATACAAAAAACCAACAATGTACTCGAAGTAAACTACAACATACACAAACATAACATACATATATCCACCCAAAAGACATATTCGATGCAAACTACATCGCACACATGCATGCACAAACACACACTGACACACACACACACACATATGCTGTGTCATTTTAGCATTGGTAAACCGTTATTATAATATAGTCTTATTCAACTTACTGTACTAGCACAACAACAATGCTATACGACCCCGAGTTATAACCTCCACTGCAGAATTATCTCCCCTTGCCAGATGTTATAACCTACACCCGCACATGGGTAAACCGTATATCTTCGTTTTTGATTTTGCAGTCCTCCATTGCAGTCGTGTTCGAGTTCTGTAGTAAAAATTTTGTCAAATTGTTAAATTGTTTATTAATTTGTCATTTTGTTTTACTCTGTCATACGAGGTCTTTTGGGTGATTTACACAGGGGGTTTATGTCTGACACGGCTTCCTCGGGCTCCAACCGGTTGGTTGTGTGTGCCGAGGGGGGTTGTCTTAAACGACTGCCCCAGGCTGAAGCAGAGAAGGTTTCTTCCAGGTCAGGCTCCGTTCCACCTGGGGATTTGCTTTTTCCTCAGTCGGTGGAGGCGGCGCCGGTTACGGTTGTAACGGGGGCGTCAGTCAGAGGGAGTGCAGTTGTGGCAGGAACGACTGTGTCTCTCAGTTCCGACTCCCATCTTGCTGATGGGGGCAGGGTTATCGGTCCTTCTGTGGAGGGGTTGATTAGCTCTAGGATGAAGTCCGCTTTGCGGCGCCGTTTGTCTCACCAGATATTTGGTGCAGGGTTGGTTGTGGCGTCTGAGGGCGCCGTTTCGGCCAACGTGTCTTTTGGCGCTACTTCGGTGATCGAGCCACTTGGCGAAATCGCGAAGTCTCACAATGTTGTCTCGGTCACGGAGCCGGGTAGCGTTGTTTCTGGTGCGACGCCAGTGGGCGTCCCTTCTGTTGTCGGAGCGCCTGTACAGTGTCATCAACTTTTAGATCGTTCGCATGTGGCTATGTCAACTGGGTTGGCTAATCCACACGTGGTACGTTGGGTTCAGAATTTGGCGCAGGATTCGTACGTGTACGAATTTCCTGACGGTCCGGTTCAACCGACACCACCAGTCCCATTGTCTGCTTCGGCAGGGATCAGGGAAACTGCAGCTTTCTTGGGTGCGCCTGTGTCTACACCGATGGTCAATCCGGACCTGTCAGATCGGAGTAGAGGTTCCAGGCGTTATCCCTCGACTGCGTGGGTGGAACCTTTCGTTCAGGGTCCGATGGTTTCGGGTCGCACTCAGGGGCGGACTTGGGGGGGACTATGTTTCTCTTTTTGAGAATTTCATGGCCTGGCTAGGAGAATCGCCTCCACCAGACCCTCCACCAGACCCTCCACCGCCGGGGTTTCCAGCGAGACCGGGGTTGGACCAGTTTGCAGATTCGGCTCGTCCGCATCGTCCTGCCAATGCAGTTTCATTTCCGGTATGGTCAGCGCATGGCGCGTCATTTGAAAAAAATTCTTCTTTGGAAGAGGATTTTCCCTCCGAATCAGTGTGTGGTTCAGGGGAAGGGTCGGCACCAGGTTCGGTGCTTGACGAGATTCCCAATTTGGCCGATGGTACGCCAGACGGCGATTATGATTACCAGGCGGTTCTTGGTTTTGTACGGGAATAGGTCCGACTGGTGTGCGCGGATGCAATTCTGTCGGAGGAGGCTGTTCAGTCTTACAAGGGTATTTCATTTGGAAACCGGCATTTAGCGACGGACGCTCCGCCACAGGATTTCGGCTTGCCGTTGGCGCACGAGGTGCATGAATCTCTTGCGGAGATTGATGCTTTGATTGCGGGTAGCGATCGTATTTTGGGGGCGGTGGTGGAAGAGTTTCCGGCAGTGTTAGCTACCGGAAAACTGTTGTCTGCGGCGAAGGTTTTGTCCACTTCTTCGTATAAGACATTGGGAGCTTCCTTCCTTTCACATCCAGCGGTCGTTTACACTAGGGTGAAGGCAGACTGCCACCCATCTCCTAATGTCAGTGTACCACTCACGGATTTAGAGACTTTGGAGAGGTTATCTAAACTTCTTTTTCAAGTCAATAACCATTTAGGTATGTTCCTATTTGGGTTAGATAAAGCAGTCACGGGTCTTCCGCCGATGGCTAAGGGTTGTTTGTTGGTGGCTTCTAAAGCCTCTCATCACATTGCTCAGCTTGCTGGGCGTGTTTTTGCCAACAGTCTACTTCTGCGTCGGAATCACTACCTAGCGGTACTGAGAGCAACGGGTGTGGTTAAAACCTACTTTCGTAGTCGCTCAGTAAGGGAAATCTTACTTTTGGGGACCAATTTTAACTTGGTCATGGACCAAGAAGCGGCGAAATTCGTCCCTGCCGCTCAGTCCCGAACTGCTCGTACAGCGCCAGGCGGCGTCTACTTTTAAGCCTCCACCTGTTAAGAAATTGACTTTTCTTGACAGTTATCAGATCCCTGTGGTTCTGATTCAGGCGTGCAGTCGGGTAATGCTGTGGTTCATCGAAACAGGGACGTTTTCGGGGGAAGCCAGCACGTTTTCGTGGTTCCACTCGAGGCAAGGCACCCAAGGGTGGGAAGCAGCCGGGATGAGGGTGCGTGGACAATCGACATCTGCTTACGGAGGTTCCGTTAGCAGATCTTCCTGTGGGGGGCAGATTGCGCCATTTTGTTCAAAGTTGGTGCGAACTGCCTGATCTGGACCCATGGGTTTTGTCGGTTGTCCGCAACGGATACAGAATTCCGTTTTCATCACCCCCTCCACTGACGTCCTCCCCCGGTTACCTGCAGTACCATCTGTCAACAAACGAGTACTGGTGGAGAAGATGGTTGTCGAGTTTCTCAACAAGAAAGCCATCCAGCAGGTAGATTTGGGCACTCCTGGATTTTATTCCCATCTGTTCTTCGCCCAGAAGAAGAATGGCGAGTGGCGACCAATTCTAAACCTGAAGCTGCTGAATTCTTACGTCGTTATTCCATCAATGAAGATGGAGACGGTTCAGTCTGTTCGCGCTTTGCTTCAGGTGGGGGAATGGGCGGCGTCCATCGATTTGAAGGACGCTTACCTGCATGTTCCAATCCATTGGGATTTTTGGAAGTACTTGCGGTTCCTCTACGATGGCAGAGCTTGCGAGTTTCAAGTTCTGCCGTTCGGATTGGCCACAAGCCCTCACGTCTTTACTCGGGTAGTAAAGGCAGTGGTGGGGCGTGTACATCTGTTGGGTATACGGATGCACAATTACTTGGACGATTGGTTAATTCCGGCGGCGTCACAGACGGCATGTCTCGTGGGCGTGGAGTTCGTGATCGACATGATTCTCCGATTGGGGTTTATTCCCAATTGGGTCAAGTCGGAATTAGTGCCAACGCAGGTTTTCACTTATCTCGGGATGGTTTTCAACTTTGTGGAGGGGTCCGTTCTTCCGACGGATTTACGATTTCACAATTTCATGACGTTGGCGCAACGTCTTCTGGTGAAGCAAAGTGTGTCGGTGCGCACGCTCCATGTGTTGTGATAGGCCATCTCGAATCGCTGGCGGCGCTGAATGTGCGGTTCAGACGGTTCAAGAGACCGCTTCAATGGCATTTGTCCCGAGTGTGGGATAGTCTCAGCTGGGATTTGGTGATACAGTTGGGGCCTTGGTTCATTCTTCCGATCCAAGAGTGTCTAGTGGACAAGTGTATGTTCCAGGCCGTTGCTTTACACCCATTTTCTCCAGAGTTGGTCCTGTTTACCGATGCTTCCCTCGAGGGGTTCGGTGCACACCTTTTGGATCAACATCTGTTAGGGGTGTGGACTCCTTCAGAGAGGAGTCGTCACATCAACCTGTTGGAGATGGAAGCAGTGCATCGTGCTTGTCTCCATTTCAGGACTGTTATTCGACATTGTCGAATTTTGTTGAGGTCGGATAACATGTCGGTTGTTGCGTACCTCAATCGGTGGGGAGGCACCAAATCCCTGTCATTGAGTCTTGCGGCTAGGAGATTCTGGAATGGTGTGATGATTGGGGAGTGGTGTTATCGGCCAAACACATTCCTTCGCCCGTGAACGTCTTGGCAGACGCTTTGAGTCGTCGTTCCCCTGTTCAGACGGAGTGGATGTTGCACCGGACGGTGGCTTATCGAGTTCTTCAGTTGTGGGGGAGTCCTCAACTCGATATGTTTGCCACTCGCCTGAACAGTGTTTGTATCGCCGGTACCAGACCCACTGGCACTGGAGTACAATGCGTTGAGCATGGACTGGATGGGACTGGATTTTTACGCCTTTCCCCCTCCGGTTCTGCTTGGCAAGGTTCTAGCAAAGATCAGACAGCAACCTCGTCGTGTCACGCTCGTAGCCCCGAGTTGGGCAGCTCAAGCCTGGTTTCCTCCGCTCCTGTCACTTTTAGTGCAGGAGCCAGTGCGGTTGCCATTGATACCCGATCTGCTCAGTCAGAGACTGTGTCGGACAGAGTGGCATCCGAAGCTGGAGGTTTTCCGACTTCACGCATGGCGGTTGTCGGGGTTTCCCTCCGAAACCGAGGCTTTCTAAATGGGTTGCTGAGCTTGTCTCCTCTTCGAAGCGCCAGTCTACGGAGAGGGTCTGCCAGTGTCACTGGCACGCTTGGGTTCGTTGGGCCACTGAGAGGGACGTGGATCCCTTGTCGCCTACTATTAATGACTTGGCCGAGTACTTTCTGGCTCTTGTCCAAGAAAGACAGCTGAAGGTTCAAACAGTGAGAAGTCACTGGTCGTCCATTTTCACTACTCTGATCCTGTTTTCGTGGCTAAGAACCAGGTGCCAGGGGAAGAGTTTCCTCCGGCCATCATTCAGTGTTTATCTTGTATGCTTTCTGCGGATAATTCTGATAGACTTCTTTGTCCGGTGCGGGCTTTGAAATTCTATTTGGAGCATACTAGAAATCTCCAGCAAAACACTAAGAGACTGTTTATCTCTTTCACACGCCAACCAGGAGACATTACGAAGAATGCTTTGTCGAGATGGATTGCTGCAACCATCAAACTGGCATATGAGAAGGCGGGTGATCATGTTCTGCAGAATTTCTCCATTCGACCTCATGAGATTCGGGCGATTTCTGCTTCCCCTAATTTCCATGATTCTTGGACATTTTTATTTTCGTGATATGGCTGTTGGTCCGGACGGAACTCGGCGGATTCAGTCAGTCATTGCAGGGCAGCAAGTCATTTCGGTGCGCAGGGCCACGAGTAGGGGGCGACCCTTATTTCGACCGGTCACTAGCGGCAGTCTTTCTGGGAGATAGTTCTCCACCTCCTATTTGGAGAGTGGGGGGTGGATGGTTGACTATCTGGTGCAGTCGAGTGTCTTTTACCATTACTTGGTGTGCGGGTTTCCTCACCTTGTTAACTTGTTTACTTTTAATTGGGGTTGTAGTTCTTTTACCACTACTTGGTGTGCGGGTTTCCTCACCTTGTTAACTTGTTTACTTTTAATTGGGGTTGTAGTTCTTCAATTTAAAAGTCACTTTGACATTTTATACCTCGTATGATGTGGGTTGCTTTTCACTGTATCATTACTTGAGACAAACACTACTGGTTGAATGGGTAAGTCCTCCTTGTTTTCTTACCTCCTCCCTTTAATGTTAAATTCTCGTGCTTTAACGGTGTTATATCACGTCTGTTATAGCATTGTTGTTGTGCTAGTACGGTAAGTTGAATAAGACTATTAGAAAATTTGTTTCTAATTTTCATTATTATTCATACTTACCTAGTACTAGCACAACAACTGTTACCTCCCACCCGCCCCGAGGGAGGTCTTTTTTTATTCAGTCATTCCGGACTTTGAATCGATAACGAGGATATACGGTCTACCCATGTGCGTAGGTTATACATCAGGCAAGAGGAGATAATTCTGCAGTGGAGGTTATAACTCAGGGTCGTATAGCATTGTTGTTGTGCTAGTACTAGGTAAGTATGAATAATAATGAAAATTAGAAACAAATTTTCTAAATATGTTTTAGGTTCGGATGCAGGCTGCGGGAGTCTCTGGAAGTCCGGTGCACAGCAGCATGATGGTTTCCTTTCAAAACATCTATAAAAACGAGGGAGTTCCCGGGCTGTGGAGGGTAAGAACTCACCTTTTATGGGAGATGGTGATATTTTGTATGTTTGTGTTACCCCTGAGAACTGTTCCTGTTCTTTGGTGTTGAAAAGCTGGGTGGAATTTGTGTGTTTTTTTGTTTCTTTTTGTTATAAACAGGATTTATTCAATAAATAAGTGGATTGGCAAACAGGTGGTAGGCCTATAGAAATTCCTTTCCATGAGATGATGTTACATACTGTTTAAAATTAACAAACGATAAACATAGAGCTCAATTGGTAGAATGCTTAGGTCCTTTGGTCATAATGTTGAATCTCCACAACAGACCCATTGAGGGTTTACCTATCCCAGTCAATGCTCCACGACTGGTATATCATATCTGTAGTATGTACTGTCCTGTCCATAGGAAAGTACATATTAAAAAAATCCATTGCTTCTAATGGAAAAAATTTCTTTGAAGACCAAGTGGTAACAAATGTTTTACATTCAGTAGCCAATGATTAATTAATCGATGTGATCTAGTGATGTTATTAAGCAAAACAATCTCTGTGAAAAAATGTTTACAAAAGATTCTTTACTGCTTTTTTGTAAGAGTAGCCGATGTGGTGGCAGCTGGTTTCCTCTCTCCACGTGTTTCAAATATCCACATTTTAACAGGGCCTACATTAGATACCAAATAGCTCAAATATAAAGTAATAAAATATTCCTTTGAAAGTTCTTTTTCAATTAGAATATCACACATATTAACAGGGTATGCATTAGAAAGTGATGAGTAGATATTCAGCACAGACAATCAATCTGAAGAGGTATTTCCCAGTTGGAGATTGATGTATTTTGTATGTAGATTGACCTAATCTTTAACAATGTTTGTTTTTCAGGGTGTGGTGCCCACGGCACAAAGGGCTGCAACTGTGTGTGGGGTGGAGCTTCCAGCTTACGATATATGCAAGAAACGCATAATCCAGTCAGGTCTCTTAGGAGATACTGTAGCAACACATTTCTTGTAAGTTCACTAATGTCCATTAGTCTGTAAACCCATGAATATTGATGGTGTTTTTTCTCAATTTTAAACAGTATTCAAATGGGGAAGGCGTTGGTGGGTCCATTGGGCTATTTTTCGTTCCAGCCACTGCACCACGACTGGTATATCAAAGGCCGTGGTATGTACTATCCTGTCTGTGGGATGGTGCATATAAAAAGATACCTTGCTGCTAATCAGAAAGAGTAGCCCATGAAGTGCGACAGCGGGTTTCCTCTCTCAATATCTGTGTGGTCCTTAACTATATATCTGACACCATATAATCGTAAATAAAATGTGTTGAGTGCGTCATTAAATAAAACATGTCTTTTCTTTCTTTCAAATGGGGAAGGTGGGTAAATGCCATGTTACATTTCTTTTTAGGCAAAAGGAAAAAAGTGGAATTTTGGGGGTACCGAGTTAACATGTACCAGATAATATTGATTTTGTAGCGAGAGTCTGTTTTTGTGCTTCTTTTAAAAGTTATTTGTCATGGCAGTACATCGAGTCTGAAACATATCGCTGTAATTTACTGTTAAATCACATTTAGTTTGCAAAAATTGTGAATGAAGTAGTGTGATCACTTCATCATGTAGTACACAATTTGTCAATGATTTCATGTTCATGCTAGTTGAAAGGAAGGTGGAATTTAATCTTAACATTGTTCGAACTGTGAAAAACATCTGTGTTTATGGTCCATTTCTTAGGGATTTTTTTTATTGGGTGCAAACTTAAACAACCATAGCCTAGAAGTATTTTTTAAAGAAAATATTTTATTCTCTTCAGTTTGTCTATAATGATGGCTTTAAGTTTCTTTCCTCTATTGAAAGTGAAAACAAGTACAGTGAAACCTGTCTAAATCGGACCCTGAACAAACCAGAATCCTGTGAAAACTGGCCAAGTTTAATGGTCCTGAATTTTCTAAATTTTAAAACACAACCCTCTAAACACTGAGTTCTGTCTAAATCAAATTAATATTAGGTCCCCAGCGTGATCCTTTTCAGACAGGTTTCACTGTAAAAACATATTACACTTCTCACAGGCCTCAGTGGCGTCGTGGTTAGGCCATCGGTCTACAGGCTGGTAGGTACTGGGTTTGGATCCCAGTCGAGGCATGGGATTTTTAATCCAAATACAGACTCCAAACCCTGAATGAGTGCTCTGCAAGGCTCAATGAGTAGGTGTAAACCACTTGCACCGACCAGTGATCCATAACTGGTTCAACAAAGGCCATGGTTTGTGTTATCCTGCCTGTGGGAAGTGCAAATAAAAGATCCCTTGCTGTTAATCGGAAAGAGTAGCCCATGTAGTGGCGACAGCGGGTTTCCTCTCAAAATCTGTGTGGTCCTTAACCATATGTCTGGCGCCATATAACTATAAATAAAATGTGTTGAGTGCGTCGTTAAATAAACATTTCTTTCTTTTCTTTTATTACACTTCTCATTTTAATAAAAACAAATTTTTGTTTTTTTCAGAGCAAGTTTTTTGGCTGGCTTGGCAGGAGCCATAGCCTCAAACCCGATCGATGTGGTCAAGGTGGGTTATTCAGTTGATGTAGTCCCACAGATGGCTCATGTTTCCGTGTCTTAACTGCTCTTTAGCGGACGTAGCGGAACATTACTTTACACTCCATCGTTCATTCATTACGATAACATGTACCCTGCTAGTTTCATCATCAGCATTGAGATATTTCATTATGATGTAATCGACACTAAATAATAATAGCCATTAATTAAACTGTGTGCTGAAGTGTCCAGGGGTTTATCCACGATATTTCGCTGTGATCCAGTGTCTGATGGGATTGGGAAATTTAGCATGAGTAAATTATATTTCGGATATTTTTTCAGGCCACTAAATGATGCAGTACACCACTGTTCAGGGAACATTTTGTTTTCAAAAATTTGGATCATCAATATTTCAAGTCAAATGAAAATTGATTAGCAACTATTGTTTAATGTTTTAAAATTGTGCAGCGATCTCTGAAACGTGCCGTGGTATGTACTACCCTGTCTGTGGGATGGTGCATATAAAAAATCCCTTGCTGCTAATCGAAAAGAGTAACCCATGAAGTGGCGACAGCGGGTTTCCTCTCTCAATATCTGTGTGCATCGTTAAATAAAAGAAAAAAATTCTTTCTTTCTGAAACTTGCGACGCGATACTGAAACAAAAAATTCCCTACTGTTAAATTAATTTATTAGAATTGACATAATTCAGTTTATATATTGGGAATTTTCAGTACCACATGTTTGAGGGAAGAGGTCTCTGTTCAAACCCACAGAACGCTTGGATAAATCCCTGAGATACACTAGTGTGTGAGAGAGAGGGAGAGAGAGAGAAAGAGAGAGATAGTAAGAAGGAGACAGGGCTTTAGATTGCACCAAAGTCAAGGCGATAAGCACTGTGCTTAACATAAGTATACATAAAATAATCACGCCAAAATTAACTACAAACGAGATGAAAGTGGGTTACAAAAAAAAACCAAAATCCAGAATTTTAATACTCGTAATCTGATACTGAGGGGTAGGATTGCACTAGGGTCTCCACGAGTACTCGGGCACGGGTCGAGTCTAGCAAGACTCGAGTCAGTTCACAGGACTCGAGTACCTGTGCAAGGAAGAACACTATCATTTAATTATATTTTTTTACTTCACTTTGTCATATGATTGCTGCCGGTTACATTATAGGGTTATGAGACATGGAGGGAAAACAAAGAGTCGAATATGTAAAATGCAATACAATGGCATTATTTGGCATCCATGTTCAGCACTGGAATATAAGATACATAATGCTGTTTTACATTATTCCTTAGTCTCATTCTCATCTAGTGTAAGTGTCGGGTACTCTGGTCTGAGTTGAGTTTGTCCCTCGAGTACTCGAGTCCAATATTTTGAAAACGTGGAGGCCCTAGATTGCACATTGGTCTAAAATGGCATCCCCCATTCAGAATGTATGCAAAGTATCTGCTAAAACCGTATTGTATGTTTTGGATCGTAAAATGTATGCCAAAACCTTATTTTTAAGTTTTAATGAATAAGAATATGGAACGTGTTGGACAAAGAAGAGAAAAACCCAGAAACACTGTTGAGATAATTAATAATATGGAGTTCTGGATAAAAATGTGACCAACTTTTATCTCTGAAACATGCTGACCTTGTAACCTTTAATGTCAAAACCACTGAAATGTTCAGCTGTACTTTAACCAAAAAAAAACCCCACTGAGATCTAAAGCCCTGGGAGATGTGGGTAAACGAGAGAGATAGATAGAGAGAAAAATGCATTGGGAGAAAGGAGAAGAAAGAAAGAGAGATGGACAGACAGACAAACAGACAGGCAGACAGATAGAGAAAAGGGTGGGAAAGACAATAGAGAAAGTGAGAAAGAGCAAAAGAAAAGTAGACTGATGGACATGAAAAGAACATATGGAAAGATGGATGGATGGATTGATGGATAAGAGATCAAGACAGAGAGAAGGGGAAGAGGGATTGGAAATATCTTCATTTTTGCTTAAGCCATTTTTTGTGTGTTTATCCCTTGCCTTTCGAACGTAATTTTTGTTTCCTTTGCAACTGAAATTATGGCTAAAAAACAAGTCATGTAATGTTATCCCATCTTTTAATCAGGCACAGTTTGCATGTACTAGAACAGTTTCCTTCTCCTGGAGACACTATGAAGCTAACATGAGCAAATAGCTGATGTGTCATGAGTAGCCTGTAATAGGTTCTCATTGAAGAAATAATAAGTTGCATTTTGCTTACCAATTATCTAGGTCACCATGACCTTTGTCATCTGTTGTCCACCAATGTTTACCAGTAAATCTACGTTAATTTCATTTATAGTTATTTTTGTGCTTAATTGAGGTTCAAGCATGCTGTCCTGGGCACACACACACACACACACACACACACACACACACACACCTCAACTGTCTGTCCAGTGCAGTGAGTCAGTTGTTGCTGGTTAATGAGAGGGAAGTCTGTATAGTAGCCTTACATCTAACCACCACCCCCCCCCCCCCCCCATTGAGTCGTTAAACTCCCTCTGGGTGGGAGTCGATACCAGGAATGCAAACCCAGAACCTACCAGCCTTACATCCAATGTCTTAACCACTACACCATCGGGGCCTTCAATTTTATTTATGTTAGACAAAAATTATGCTTTTAAGTGAATCTGTTTGATCAATTATCATTATTGTGCCTGTCTGCTTTGTTTTCGGTATCATGTATTTGCTGTTAATTTTTTTGTTTGTGTGTAGTCATGTATATACAAAACTGCTGCCATGTTTAATAGCTGTAATAATGCAGGAGGGAGGGTTATCATTTCTTACATCACTTGAAGTTTTCATCTACATCACTTTGCACTGTTAAATGACCATCTTGCTAAACGGTAGCCATTTTTCTTTTTTTTCAGTAGGGGACGACATTGTTAAGATGTTACGGTATTAGTTGCTAAGTTGTATTGATAAGAACGTAGATGATAATTTTGTAAAGTGGTCTTGGAACCACTGTCTTCATTATGAGCTCGTTGGTTATTTTGAAGGTGTAGCACCAGTTTTCCAAAATGGCCGACAGCTGGTTGGACGAGCACCGTTAACATGGAGGCGAGAGGGCACTTGCCGGACTAGGATTGGCCAGTGCCCCGCTTTCTTGACACGCCCACCGACCTGCAACGGTAGTGGGTTTTAGCTAAGTTGTCTGCCCTTCACGTTGTCATTAATCTTAAGATTGTTTTTACATGTTATTAAATCTTTTGCAATTTAATAATTTTTTAAAAATGTTAATATTCATTCATCAAGTAGGTATCTGCACTGAATAAATGCTGAGTTTTATGGAGTGGAGGTTGGAGGGAGAGGGTTTTGTTATTAAAAACGTTACGTAAATATTAATTTTTATTTTTTATTTTCACACATTTATGTTTCGTCTTTATGAAGTAAGAAGGCAAGAATCAGAAAAAGGTTTTACTTTTCTGATAATGTGGTCAACTTTTGCTTTAAAATTTAATGTCAAAGTTTCGTGTTTTTAACAAAAATAAGTCCTAAAGCAATGGTATATAGTTGCACCTATGGATGCTCATCACAGCGTACTTATAAAGTTTATGGTAGGCAAAATATTTAATTCTGCAGGAATTTTTGTTTGTAAAGCTACCGTACCTTGTTTCACTTATCTGAAAAATTCTGTGAAGCTTGTGGGTATTTATAATAAAGTTTTAACGACACCACTAGAGCTCATTGATTTATTAATCATCGGCTATTGGATGTCAAACAATTGGTAATTTTGACAAATAGTCTTACAGAAGAAGCCCACTACATTTTTCCATTAGTAGCAAAGGCCTTTTTATTCGCACCATCCCACAGAGAGGATGGCACATACCATGGCCTCTGATGGGGATCGACCCCAGACCGACTGTGCATCAGACAAGCACTTTACAACTGAGTTATGTCCCTCAGTATTTATAACATCCCTACTGTTAAACTCGCTTTGCTTGGGATATCAATTTTCATTGGTTGTTACCAAAATATAAGTAACGGAGAATTTGGAGATCACTGGATCAACTGTTAGTGTTAATAAAAAATTCTTTTTTTTTTTTAATTGGAACTGTTTTTCAAATCTTAACTAAAAGGCCGATTGATTTTTAAAAATTCAACTTGAAGGTTATAGTTACTGATAAATTCACCAAAAAAATTTACAATCAATTTTTATAATTACAAAGAATTTTTCTGTTATTAAAAATCATGAAAATAAGATTCATTGACCTGTTTTATGTAATGACATCATTTTCTGAGGTTTATTGAAGAATAATAAAATGTCATATTATTTAGGTGTTTTTTTCACGATATCATTCAATTACAATCATATCATATAACTGTGGGAAGTTTGTAATTAAATCTCTGTTATCATTTGATTGGTTTGTTAATCAATTGAGTTAAGTTTCATTTTATTTTCACATCTTTGGGAATGATATACTACTTGTAAATGGATCATACTGTGTGCAGATAGCTACTTTGTGTTTTTATGTTAGGGTAATAACATCCACCATAAACAAGCAAGTAGTACTTAGTTTAAACTTTAAAAAAAAAAAAATCATGTAATATTTATTTTTTCTTTAATTTTGTATGACACATAATTGCAGTCTGATATTTCTCACTGTATTTCTGCATGTCAGAATAACAATTTATTATCTTGTTTCATTTTAAAAAAACGTTTTTGAGGCCCCTGGTCAAAAAGAAGAAAAGAAAAAGGAAGTTTGTAACTTTGAGATTCCATTTTACTTACGACAAGAGCCAAATTACTTTCATAGATTTTGGTAACATTTTCTTATTTTGCAAAAAAAAGATTTCAAAATAACTTTTTTTTAAATGCATCTCATACAGTAGAGAAAAATGTCAGAATGTAAAAGTATTTCTACAAAATACAAAATTGTAAAATATGTTAATAAGTTGTAGGCATTTGTTTTTATTTCTTTTCATTTATTACATAAAACACGATGTTCATCATTTCATTTTCCGTCTCGTAGGATGTCTTATAAGCTAAGCTGTGTATGTTTTTTTTCTTTATTACATAAAACACAATGTTTATTATTAATTTTTCTGCCTTTTTAAAATGTTTATAAACTAGAATAGTTTTTTGAAAAAAGAAAATCTAAATTTCAATTTTGTTTACAACAATACTGGTGGATGTTTTGTTTCTCTCATGCATTAGTCCGTTTAGATGTCATGACTGACATAGAATTCTTTGGATTTCATTTTAAGAATTCTCTTTTGGTCTTTCAGACGCGGCTTATGAACCAGCAGAAGCTCAAAACGGCTCTATGCACTAGCGGAGTAGCGACACCGGCTATATACTCATCGTCCTTCGATTGTTTTGCACAGGTATAAATGTTAAAAACGTTTATTATTAAACAGTGCCCTTATGACTTGTTAAACATTTACAGGTGGGAAACAACTCTGTGGTAGAGCGTTTGCCTGAGGAGGTATGGGTCACAGGATTGATTGCGTTTGCATGGAGTGCTTTTCCTGCCCAACCAGTACTTCATTGTTGACAAATCAAATGTTGTGGTAGATACTGCCCTGTCTTGCCTTTGGGAAGTGTGTATAAAATATCACTTCCTGCTTTTGGCAACAGTAGGTTTTCTCCCATTTCCTCCATCCACCTTTCCCTGTCTGTCTCTCACTCTCTGTCTCTCACTGTCTCTCTGTTTCTCTCTCTCTGTCTATCTGTCTCTCTCTCTCTCTCTCTCTCTCTCTCTCTCTCTCTCTCTCTCTCTCTCTCTCTCTCTCTCTCTCTCTCTGGGTGGGATGTAGCTCAGTGGTAAAGCACTCACTCGTTGCACGGTCGGTCCGGGATCGATCCCTGTCTGTGGGCCCATTGGGCTTTTTCTCGTTCCAGCCAGTGTACCACGACTGGTATATCAAAGGCTGTGGTATGTATGTCTGTGGGATGGTGCATATAAAAGATCCCTTGCTGTTAATCGAAAAGAGTAGCCCATGAAGTGGCGACAGCGGGTTCCTCTCAATATCTGTGTGGTCCGTAACCATATGTCTGACGCCATATAACCGTCAATAAAATATGTTGAGTGTGTCGTTAAATAAAACATTTCTTTTCTTTCTTTTCTTATATGCAGATTGTTAAACATTTACAGTGTATCGATATATATGTATGCAAAATCACGTTCATGGAATTTGGGCCTTAGGTCTGTAAGCAAGGTTCACAGACAAAAATAATTTTGATGAATAGGCTTTTAATCATATTAGTGAACAATAGCTAATTCCCTGTATTAATTTTTCTCTTTTTTCTCCTTTTTTACCCCCAGACTATCAAGACTGAAGGAGCAATGGCACTGTATAAAGGATTTATCCCAACATGGGTGCGACTAGGTCCATGGAATATCATTGTATCTTTTACAGAATTTCACAAAAATCATACCACAAACAGGGTTTGTCCTAGAAATTTATCAGTTACCAAAATAAGGTCATAACAAAATAAATGTTCGATTTTCATCAAAATTGTTTTCAAAATTTTATTTTTTATTTTATATTTTCAGGACTTTAAAAGTAAAACACATCAAGCATGATATATGTTTAAAGGATAATTTTCCTCCTTTTTTTCTTTGGGGGTTGGGGATAAAAATATTTAAAATAGGGGCAAGTGGGGATTAAAATAAATATTTTTCACTGAAGTAGTGTGATATATTTGCTGATGTAGACTACAAGTAGCTGGTAGCATTATTGGCAGCAAATAGATTACTATAGCTAATCCCTGCATAGGAACATAAAGAAATCATAGAGCAGTATGTATCCTGCAACCACCAGTTGACAGAATACGATGACGGGTGAAGGCAAAGTCATATCCTGCTACTAACAGGATATGACTTTTGACGTCATTCATGTGATGTCACACACATAGCTATATTACAAAATCGCTCATTTGACCTCTAGGTTATCGTACAATTTGGCTGAAATAACAAATATATTTTTCTTCTCTCTCTCTCTCTCTCTCTCTCTCTCTCTCTCTCTCTCTCTCTCTCTCTCTCAATCCCTCAATCCTTCCCCCTCTCTCTCTCTCTCTCTCTCTCTCTCTCTCTCTCTCTCTCTCTCTCTCTCTCTCTTGGGATTTCCCATTCTTACCTTCACAGGATAAAGCAGATATCCAACGTCATTAACTACATATTCTCTATTTCTTACATATTATTAAAACCATAATAAAATAAGAGCATGCACAAAAATATGTATTTCCATATCTGTCCTGTCTGTAATCATTGTGCATTATGACGTCACCATGTGGGGAAAATTACTCATCAATTGACTTTTTCCCCCACACATGGAAATGCACATATGGAAAAGGTACTGTTCATGTGTCCTATTTTAATAAACTTGCATGTGAAATCATTAAAGAAAGCGAGAGTTGGAGACTTTATATTTATATTTATTACCCATATGGGTTCAAAATATACGGGGTAATATTTTTTTCGATCTCTGCTCAGTGTGCAGATTGCTACTACAGCCACTGATTGGCTAACTTAAAAATCATAACATTTGATTGGTTGTCACAGTTGAAATTTTACTTTCATTCATATAATGTTTTCATTCATGAGATGGATTACCCATACCTTATATGATCTACAAAGATGTATAGAAAAATGTTGACTTGTTTGTTTCATAAACATAAAATGGTATATTTTTTATAATCGGTGGATTCAATAGCATAGAAAAATAATGATTTTCTAATGGAGCCACAGTCGTATTATTTTGTATGGTAAACATTTTTCTGTAAAAAGGATGCTGTTATGCCATGACGTCACTTACATTACGTCATGTAAAGCGGGTGAGATCATAAGACGTAATGGCTGTTGGCCATGTTGTAGATAGAAGTGGAATTTTTATATTAAAAAACAGTTAAAGTAACAATGGGTAATAAAGAGACTAACCAGTTTGTTATGAGGAGTTAAGAATTATATGTGCCTTGTGAATGAATGTTGAAAAACCCTTGTCAACGGCTCTGGTTTACTACATTCATTCACTCGGGACAGATAATTCATAGTTCCTTGTAGTGCGTTGGATCGGTTTGAGATCGATCCCTGTCGGTGGGCCCATTAGGCTATTTCTCGTCACAGCCAGTGCCCCATTACTGGTATATCAAAGGCTGTGGTATGTGCTATCCTGTCTGTGGGATGGTGCATATAAAAGATCCCTTGCTACTAATGGAAACATGTAGCAGGTTTCCTCTCTATGACTGTCAAAAATGACCATATGTTTGACATCCAATAGCCGATGATTAATAATTCAATGTGCTCTAGTGGTGTCGTTAAACAAAACAAACTTTACTCTACTTTTCGTAGTCTTTGGTTATTCTCCAGTTAGGTACTGATATCAAATAGAAAATTAATGATCCAAACACTTTTTTGATGCAAAGTAAAATGAATTATTCATGAACCTTGTTGTATTTCCTTGACCCATAACAGTTCTTTATGACATATGAACAGTTGAAAAAATTGAACTGATGCAGCTGGAGTTAGCTCCCTTTAGTGTTTCAGTTACTACGACCCTTGAAGCTATACGCTGTGATTACAGACCGTGGTATGCCTGTTGCTCAAATCAAAAGGAGACCCAAAAAGATTTCATTCGCATTTACGAGAAGAAGGGGAGAGAACTCGTCGAAGTGGATTGAAATCTATGGAGTCCAGTGGCCATGGTCCAAGCAAAATGTCGTGGTCGGGTTCTGTAAAACATATTGGAGGCAGAGACATTCCTCTGGCATTTTATGAAAGGTCTCGCTAAACAGTTTACTTCCTGTCACCGTGCGTTCGTCTCACTCCATTGTGGCTCCGAATTGTGAAGACTGTTCTGCTGTGCATATCTAGTAGCTGAGGGCAGATTTTAATACATTTGATTGTTTTTTTGAAGCTAAATCCTCACGCTAGAATATGCCTATGAGATTTTGGCCTGTTGTGCTTTTGTTTTCTTTTTTGGCATGCAGGTGTATAGCATATAGGCAGCTAGTGCGAATGGGCTGCTTTTGCATTTATAAAATAACTTGGACAAAAGTTAAAAAGGACCCGGTGCCAAAAAAAACCCCATACGTGAATACTGCCAATGTTGAAGCAAAAATTAAACAAATATCTATCACTGTGTATAAGAAATAGAAATACTTCGAAACTTTCACAGAATCTCAGAACAGTGAACTTAAATGCATATTGTCACGGATTTAAGGACCTTATTTCTCTAAAAATGGATAATAACTAAAAATTACATTAATTGTTGGAAACAAAATCTAGCTATTGCATCACCTTAACTAAACCATGATGGAGTGAAATCCATGTCAACCCTCTCGGCAATTTTAGTTTTTGAATTATGGACCATTGCCATAATTCAATTATTTTTAAATGGAATATGGTGGTTATGAAGATGGTTGAATAAAGTACATTTAGGGACAAATCAAATTATTTTTGTTCAGGTAATACTTTGTGAAACCATTAAATAGGTCAGTGGTCTGTGACAATATGCCTTTAAAGGGCAAACTTTATAATTTTATAGATCGTGACAAATGCAAATTGTTGATTCTTGATGTAAACTTTGGGCTTAATTCATTAAACTCTCGCAACTGCAGTGCAATGCAAAAAGACTTGCAGAGATGTTGCAATATTGCTTAAGAGAACTTAAGGGAGTGGTGGATTAGGCCCTTGAATTGAAAGGGAAGTTTTATAATAGTCTATATATATCTTGCCACATTGTTATGACACAAAGTGTGCTAGTGTCATTATAATACTTAAGAGACAGAGAGAGATGTTTTAATCACTGGCAAGTTTGCCTAGTATAGGTTGTCTTGAAGATATTTTTATGATTTATATATTTTCACTATCCATGTTTACGTGTTTTTATTTGTGTACGCAGACTTGTTCATCCATGTCTATGATCTCTCTGCTTGTTATGTAGCCTTTTCCAGAAACTGACGGGTGAGCAGGGTTGGAAATTAAGAATTTTGAAAAGTTTTTTGCCACACAAAATGCTCACATACATCAATTATAAACCAGTAACTCGGCAACGAATAAACACAGTTACAAAACACACAATTATCTGTTCAGTGGATTGCAAAACACTGCTATCGGTAAAGTTGCTGACCTACAGAAATTCATATCGCAGCCAGCTGTTGGTATTGCTGTTAATTTCGAGCCCTGTGACTTGTGAGTGTTGGGGTAACACATATCCTGTAACACACATTTTAATCCAATATTAAGAAATACCTGTACAGTGAAACACCTCTAAACTGGACACCCTCGTAGCCAAGTAAAATGCCCGGTTTTAAGAGGTATCCGGTTTAGAGAGTTTATTTTATGTACTGAATTTTTAAAAAAGGACCTAGGAAAATGTCTGGTTTTGGAGGAATTCCAGTATACAGAGGGTTCAGTTTTGAGAGGTTTCACTGTATATTGTTTTTTTTACAAATACCACAACTTGACCAGCTATTAAAAACTGCCTTAACTCAACTTGTGGTTTTCAAACATGATTGCCGTTTCCTTTTTTTTCTTTTCTTACAAATATATTATTTTTGAAAATATTTTTTAAAAATTATAAAATACTAACCTAAATTGTAAAATATTTTTAAAAATCTGGTTTTAGCCTTTTGGGTCTTTATTTCAAATAAGTATAAGTAGATTGGATTTGATCTAAAATGCTGAAAAACTGACCTTTGTGTAAACATGGTACATGGTATTTTTAAATTGGTATCAAATCCTTGGTTGTATGGATAGTAGTAGCATCATTTGCATTTCAGGTGACGCTGATCTTCGCCCAACTCATCCCCATGTCATTTCTGGAAATGGCTGCCATTTGTGTATCAGCCTTGTATAAAGAGATAAGCTGTGAATAAACCCATTTTATCTAAATGAAAACCTACAAGTGTTGTTGTCATGGTCTCAACTACATTCTAATGTTTTGAAATGATGAATGAGAATGGTTATTGATATTAACAAGGAACATTGTTTCTGCTATCATCATATTTGATGCCATTCAAAAATTACTTCGGTCATTTTGAAATATAATTTTATAAAGCAATAAAACCAACACAAAAAAGAAGAAATGGTAGTCTTACAAAGAAAAAGGCTACAACAAAGTTGGTTTCCTAGGAACAACAAGCATTTTGGGGATACTGCTAAAACAATACATCCCCTACTGGGCCCCACAAAAATTCAAAGTTAAAGGGTAATAACAATGTGAAATATAGATAAATTAAATTTTTGACAGTTATGTCCCTTGAATAAATTGTTAGTTGAACATGATCAGGTCATAAATGGCAAAGGGCAAATCCCCATGAAAGTCAAACTTGATGTGTAACTACATAATAAAGCGATATACAAAATATAGCTGAATATTTTAGGTATTTAGAAAAAGAAAATCCGGAAAAAGTTGTGTCGCACAAACGGTCGGAAGGATGGGGACAAAACCTAAAGACATGTCTGTTTGGACTTTGTTTACACACGCTATGGTACCATATAATTAGATGAGTCTTGTTGCTTTACTGCTTTTATTGTTGGAAGTGTGGGGGGTTGTCTTCCCCAATTCTAATAATTATTCATTCCACTCCCATCCCCCACCCCCCAAATGAAATGGAATGAAAACTACTTGGATACTAGCCATGTGGGTCTTGTACTAGGAGCAACAAAGGAACATCGGGGGTGTTTCTAGCCATAACATACGTTATCAGAGATACATTTTATACCACTAGCTTGTATAAAAACCAGTTTGTGGTTTATACAGACTAGCTGTCATCAGCCTTGAGGTTGGTAGGTTTTGGGTTCGCACCCTGGTACAGGTTCCCGTTATGAGCATGTTGTGTGCCCAGGACAGCATGCTTGAACCTCAATTGATAACCATGGAAATAAATTCAATGAATATGTTAACAAATCGTCTTACGTATATATCTTAATTTTAGCTACGTTAGATTCACTGGATTCAACGCAAAATAAACAGTTTTTAGTAACCTAAAATTAAAAGTTAAGAACATTTTGTTTAACGCCACCTCTAGAGCACAATGATTTATTAATTTAATCATCCGCTACAGGATGTCAAACATTTGGTAATCTTTTTGTCTTAGATAAAACCTGCTACATTTGTCTGTTACCAGCGAGGGATCTTTTATCTGTTACCACGTTCCACAGCCAGGACAACACATACCACAGCTTTTGATATACTAGTCGTGGTGCACTGTTTTGGACGTGGGAAAACCCATTAAGAGAATTGGTCCTCTGAGGTGGTTCGATCCTATGATCATGCGAGTGCTTTACCTGACTGAGCTGGATCCCGATCCTTGCCATGTACGTGTTGCCTTAAAATGGGTCTAGTACGACAGGTGCATAGTTATATTTATACCATTACATGTATTTTATACTCCTATATTTGTTATTCATTATAATTATAACTGCATGTTCTCCTTGGAGTGATACTTGTGTGTGTATGTACCTTGTATTTCAGTAACGCAGTATCCACATTTATATGTAGAAGTAGGCCCGTAGGAACATTATATTGGAGGGGGGGGGGGGGGGGGGGTAAAAACCTCCATAGATGTGTGTGAGCACAAGCCATATTTTTAGCCTTATTTATATACAATATGACCCAAAAACCCGTATATTTGCGTCCTCGAGTTGGGGTGGGTAGTCTGCCCCCTCCCCCCCCCCCCCCCCCCCATCCCCGGCAGATTCCTAGCAGGTGCCATCCCTAGCCTGTGACCGAGTACTCTGACCGTAAGAGAGCAAAGACGGACAGTTATAGAGCATTATAGTTAACTGTCGAAATGTCCGTCTTGCTCTTACAGAGTTTACACGGGCTATTGCCACCCCATACACAGTTATCAGACTATTATGTCACCATTGTCGTTCATCCTTTTATGAAAGTTTTTTTCTAATTTTGTTTGAGCATTGGATGTCAAACATTTGGTAATTTAACAAATAATCTCGGAGATGAAACCCGCTATATTTTTCTGTTAATAGCAAGGTTTTTTTGTATGCACCATCCCACAGACAGGGTAGCACATACCATGGCCTTTAATATACCAGTCGTGGTGCACTGGCTGGAATGAGAAATAGCCCAATGGGTCCACCGACGGGGATTGAGCTTAGACTGACCGTGCATCAGGCGAACGCTTTACCACTGGTCTACGTACCTCCCTTTTTTTTTTAAAGTGTGGGGAGGGTTGTATTGCACCTTGCACAATATGGGGTGGGGGGCGACGGCCATACACTAAAACTTTACTGTGCTCATCATCCCCCCCCCCCCCCCCCCCCCCCTTCCCCTGAAGCCCCCATAAGAGTTTCGAAACGTAAACTTTACAGTCTTGTGGGGCCGGGCCGGGCCATCGCACCGACAGTCGCCTCCACCTTCAAATACGCACCGCCGGCACTGTTAATAGAGCGCTTGCCTTATGAACCGAGGGTAGGTTCAATATGCTGTATTATTATTAATAGGTAACGAATTCAGAGACCTGCATAATCAGCATATAATTCCATTCAGCTCCAAAATATAAATAACAATTTTAAAATATTTTTATTTTTAGAAAAAGTGTGAGATTATAGTAACATTGCGTGAGAGCGTGATGTTTGTTACAAATGCGATACGAGACATAGGGGAGGGGATGGGGAGACAAAAGTAAAATGTGTGGAATGCAATACAATGGCATGATTTAGCATCCACTTTCAGCGCTGGAAAAAGTAAAGTTTGTTTTATTTAACGACGCCACTAGAGCACATTGATTTTTTTTTATCTTATCATCGGCTATTGGACGTCAAACATATGGTCATTCTGACACTGTTTTTTTTTATAGAGGAAACCCGCTGTCGCCACATAGGCTACTCTTTTACGACAGGCAGCAAGGGATCTTTTATTTGCGCTTCCCACAGGCAGGATAGCACAAACCATAGCCTTTGTTGAACCAGTTATGGAACACTGGTCGGTGCAAGTGGTTTACACCTACCCATTGAGCCTTGCGGGGCACTCGCTCAGGGTTTGGAGTCGGTATTTGGATTAAAAATCCCATGCCACGACTGGGATCCGAACCCAGTACCTACCAGCCTGTAGACTGATGGCCTAACCACGACGCCACCGAGGCCGGTTTCAGCGCTGGAATAAAGATTCATAGGCCTAATGCTATTTTAGTCTCATTATCGTCTAGTGTAAATGTCGGGTACTCGGGTCCGGATCGACTTTGACCCTGGAGTACTCAGTCTAATATTGTGTGGACAATCTAATTAAAATTAGCTCCACTATTACATGTGGATCTAACACCAGCCAGTTGGAGCTCATGTCCACCAATCAAAACCTTACTTGCAGAATCCTGCCAGTGATTTAAAACTAACAACACTGTGTAGTCCCCAATGTCCAGGTAACATTTCGTCTGTAAATAATAATTTAAATATTGACCTGTCATTTCATGTCATTGGGTTTTACGTGCACATTCAGAGCAAGCTGTTGTAGCGCACACCTGTCCATGACAGGAAAGGTGGGGGTAGGGGAAAGAGGGACCGCCTGCACTGGCAGGTGCAAGGGAGCACCAGCAGCCCGATTGAATCGGTAGCAGGCGGGTGGGGGTGGTGGTGGTGCTATGGAATTTGAATGGAGCCGTTAATGCCAAAGAGAATTTTGTTGAGGAAATTTTGGCGCAATTTTGAACGGTCGGTCGAAAGGTAAATGGCCGAGCTAATATAGGTTTTGATATTAGTGAATCGAGAGTAGTTCGTTAATTTTAGACCTTTACGATGCTGTGGTGTCTCCCTAGGTTGCCCATCGGGCCCTTATAAAGGGCCTGACCGCTTCTGGTCGAGGCATCACCAAGTACCAAGTTATTACCAGCAGCAAGTATTGGGTGGGGGAGGCCGATATTCTTTTGTTCAGCTTCCCCCGGGTGCATTGCAATTGTGTACTCGGAACGGTATTCTTTTGTCCGGTTCCTTATTAGAGCACGTGCTAGGCCATTAAATGGGGGGCGGATGCATTGTTATCATTAGTCAATGCATCCTGTGTACTGTTGCAGTGAGCGTGTAGTCTGTATGTAAATCCTAGTTTGGTGTTAAGGTTGTACTTATTGTCTTACTCCCTACTCCAGTGAATTCAACGGTCATCATGACCCACCCATGCCCCTCCGTCTTTGTATATAGCATTGAACACAATGACGGAGGGGGAGTTAGACTAATCTGGCTATCTAATTTGAAGGGTGGAACCCTTATAGTGTAGGTATTGGTTTAAAAAGCCTAATGCTTGACATACTTAACTTTATTACCAATCAATGAAAGAAAGAAAGAAAAATAGGGTTAAAGTATCTAGTAGCAGTTGTATAGTTGACAGCTAAGTAATTAAGAATCTTTTGATTCCCGCCACCTGAATAATTATTTTATAAAGAAATGAAATGATTGAGGCAAAATGAACGGTATCTATATGTTGGTAACTGTTAGTAATGTAGAATAATTTTGTAGGCTTACTTGGTTAGTCTTTTAAGTCAATCTTGTTTTTCCTGCTTGCTATTTCCTCAGTTGCCCTAGTTGACTTACCTTAGTCAATCATGGTTACATGCATCAGTAATAAAGACATGGTGTGAGTGCAAAACACAATTGTGCAGTTTATTTACATGTGAGGTTCCTTGTTCGCGATTGGCTGGATTGGACCAGTGAGAATGCTGCAAGAGAAAGTGGTAATTAGTGGTATCCTATCTTGTTTGTTTTAAGGGCCACAAAAACATTTGGGAGTGGTATACACCAATTGCAACACACGAGTTTCAGAACCTGAATAAATATTTACAGTAAGGTTAACAATGGTTATTAATTATTCGCTACCGTCCCGCCGTTGAACCCCGGGGTTGGAGTGCTTGTCGGTCGTGTGCTTAATGTCGCTCTTCCTTCCCGGAGTTTTACAGGCGGGTGGTTTTGAATAATTGTTGATTAATAATTTTATTTTATGCCAGCTATCTAGTATATGCTTTTACTTGTGTCGTTTCACCGTTCTCCCCTCGGATTGGAATACATAGTCTGGTCGAGTGCGAAGGGTGGATGTTCCGCGAAGGGGTCACAGGTGTATTGTCAGTATTGTCATATCTAGTAGTTAGTAATCACTCGCTACCGTCCCGCCGTTGATCTCTCTGGTTGGAGTGCTTGTTGGTCGAGTGCTTAAGGTCGCTCTTCCATCCAAGAGATGTACAGGCGGGAGGTTTTGAGCAATTGTTAATTTATAGCTGCATTTATATCAGCTAACTAGTTTAGGCATATGGTTGTACTTTTGTCGTTTCATCGTTCTCCCCCCGGGTTGGAATACCTAGTCTGTTCGAGTGCGTAGGGTGGATGTTCCTTCCAGGGAGTCACAGGTATACTAATTACTTATCTTAGATATAGATCGCCACCTTCCCTCCGTTGGTCTCCCAGATTGGAGTGCGTGTCGGTTGAGTGTAGAAGGTCGCTCTTCCCTTAGATCTTTTTCTAATTGTTTAGCTTTTGACTAAATGACTTGCCAGCTCAGTGGGTGCGCTACGGCTTCCCATCCTGCCTGCGATCGGTCGAGTTGGTGGTTCGCGCCGATCGAACGCTGGCACGGTGAGTGGCACGTGGCTTTTATAATTTTGGTTTGGTGGACAGGACGAATTGGTATACTGCTTTGAAGGTTTTGAGTTTGAGGAATTTATCAGGATTCAAGTAAAAAATTAGGAGTAATTGTTTTATTTTGGTTGGCTTCGGTTATTGATTCTATCATTAGTCTTCTCTGGCTGTTGTGTAGCGTGCAATCCAGGAGGTAGTGTTTCATATCCTCCCGGGTGCCACATTCGCAGTCAGGATTTAGTTTGGTGAAAGAGCAGCTGTTGAGCTGTGAAGATTTACCTATGCATAGTTTAGTGATTAGTTTATCCACATAAGTGTTTGGGTGTTTAGGTCGGATAGAGTTGACCAGTGGCTTGATGTTATAGTGCCATGTATTGGTTGACAGGTCCCAGTTTGCCTGCCATTGACTAATGTAGTGTTTTCTTGCTTTTGACATTAGGTCTGATATAATATTGACCATTTCATTCATTTTCATTTCAACTTATTTTCGTGCTTATATCCAATAAAGGTTCAAGCACGCTGTCCTGGGCAGACCTCAGCTATCTGGGTCGTCTGTCCAGGACAGTGGGTTAGTTGTTAGTTGGTTAATGGTTAGTAGAGAAGAGGGTGCAGTGGCCTTACACCTACTCATTAGGCCCTTAAGAACTCGCTCTGGGTGGGAGCCGGTACCAGGCTGCGAACCCTGTACCTACCAGCCTGTAGTCCGATGGCTTAACCACTGCGTCACCGAGGCCGGTTAATATCACACTTCGCCTTTTATAACGTTATTTGGGAGCATACAAATTCTAAAAATATTGGGCGAGTCTATTTTAGTGGCCGCAGTACAGCGAACCATACCAATACGTACGGGGTGGGTTATCAGTCTTCAATTTTACATTAAAAATTATTTATTTATTTATAAAATAAATAAAAAACTAAATCAGTCTTCAGTTTTACGTTACAAATTATTTATTTTATAAAATAAAACATGTTTTACCGCATTCGTAATTCACACGAAACATGTCGTATACCCTCAGGATAATTCGGAATGTTTTCAAATTATTTTTAAATCACTGGCAGGATTCTGCAAGTAAGGTTTTGATTGGTGGACATGAGCTCCAACTGGCTGGTGTTAGATCCACATGTAATAGTGGAGCTAATTTTAATTAGATTGTTTTGTGGAGGCCCTAGTGAGCAGAAGGAAATTACACCTTGCTGCATGTCATGTGGGTTTCCGCACTGACCCTCTAGTTAGTCTAGACCGAACCCCGTGCATGCGAAAAACAAATTGTTTCGAAAGGTTTAGAAAGATAACTACACATGGAAAAACTAAATAAAAGAATTTGAATTTATTATACGTATATAATAATATTTTACCAATAAAAACAGTAACACATTACTACCATTCAAAGCCGCGCTCGCTTTTACTCCTTAAAGATTTCAACCCGGAAGTTGCAAATTTGGTGCGAGGCAACTAATGTAAACAACATGGACGCCAAGAAACGAAAATGCTAAACAGTGTAATATTTTGACAGCTATACGGAACAGTTTGATCTTATTGTGAGAACTGATTTGGTTTTGAAGTACCTATAATATATATGTTCATAAAACATGTTTGGGATTAGTGCTATTCTGCCCTAATTCTAGTGTCTTTTCACATTCTGTGCATAGCAATGCGATTGGAATTTGGTCATAAAATTAATTAAAACGCCATAGTCACCGTCATATCATAATAGTAATATTCATAAGATCCAGAAAATTTTTGTATGGAAAAATACTATTCTTGGGTCTCTGATTGGCACTCATTCCCTCCCCCCCAACCACCCCCACCCCTTCCCCTAACACACATGTTTGTATATAGCTTTATCGTTTGATGCAGTTAACATGAATTTCTAAAATATTTTAAAGAATGTTCTTATTTTTTCTCTTACACCTTACCCTACCTGCTATTCTTTTGTAAATACTTCATCGCAGCCCCGAAATTCAACATTACTTTTGAGCCATTCTTATTTATTCTATCATTATATATATTATCTTACATATGAACAGCATATCTAAATACTTTTGCAGCCTGGAAGTTCAACATTACATAATTTGAGTCATTATGCCTGCTGTCACCAGTAATTGCATCGACCCGAGGATGAAAGGACAAATGATGGAGAGCCTGTCGACTGGCCAGCTACTAACAATTATCGAGGGACTTCGTCACGACCTTCAGATCAGTCAAGCTGAGACTAAACAAATGGAAGATCAGCTGCATGTTCTTGTGTCCCTCATCAGAAGGTGAGAAGTTTTTCTCTCTGACCACAATATACTGTAAACTGGAACATGTTTTTTTTCCATGACTATGCAAATACTCTTTTTTGTATTTTTCTTTAGTAGGAAATGTCTCCCTGGTAGGTATCAATCGATTCAATGGTATACTGTACACTGGAACATGTTTTTTCCCCACGACTATGCAAATATACTTTTAAAAAAAATTCTTCTGTAGTAAATGTTTTCCATGACTAAGCAAATACACTTTTTCATATTTTTCTTTGGTGGGGAATTTCTCCCTGCTAGGTATCAATCGATTCAATGGTATATTTGTCGTCACATATCTCCTTTCTACAGATTTTAACTACCTTGTATACTTTCTATTCGTATACGGATTGATTTGTATAAACACAGACACCCTTAAAGTTTCTTTGGGGGGAACTGGACCATTCCTTACTTGCTTTTTTAAGAGTGAAGTTATTACAGTACACAGAAGTTAAGTATGTAGAAATGTTTTTAATGCAACCTTTGTTACAGCTGGTATTCCTTTTCTTTTTTCAGGTCCTGGAAAGGAGACAAAACTGCAAATTTACACTTGGCAAACATTGTTGGTAAAGTTTATTTAAAAAATTTATATTAAATTTTGTCATGCCTTCACTAGGTGCAAGAGTTAAAAAAAACCCAAATTAAAGTTAAACTTAGACCCCCATTATTACATTGGTTATTAATTTAAAAAAGAAACAACGTTACTATTGTAACAGTTTTAAAAGACTATTATTAGTAAACAAAATTGTAGTTTTTTTCATATAGAATTTTGTCACTATACTATTGTACACGTTTTAATAGACTTTCCACATCTTTATCAGATATTGTACGCTTCTGTAAACTGGATTAATATTGTGACAGGAATTGTTTTCTTAGTGTATAGTCTCAAAGAGTAAATTTCATAAAGAATCATTGGTATAACATTTTATAGTGCGTATCTAGAAAATAATTTATGCAGATAAATTACACGAGTTGAAGTTGGGCAAAAATTATGTGAATTTTATATGCACACATCCCCCCCCCCCTTGGTTTATTGATTACTAATTCAAAACAGAAATCCCACATTATAATTATCATCCTATAACCTAGCACATCTCGTATGGGTAATCTATCACTGAGCTACAACCTAGAAATCTAGAAGTCCACCAATATTTTCACTTGTCCAGATAAGTTGTTTGTTTTATTCAAGTGCAAGGACAATGTTTTTGATTGCTGAAAATGAAACAGTATTATAAATTTTTACTTGTCCACTGGACAACCTTTGAGGTACATTTTGCTTGTCCCAGCAGATTATCATTTGTCAGGACAAACGGACAAGTGCTTATTTCGAACATGGGTAAGATGTCATTTTTCTCTTCATTTGGGTTTGTTGTTTTAGGTATCCAGCCAAGTGATCTTGTGGAGACAGCTCAGTCTGAGAAGGTAGGTTGTTCTCTTGTGTTAGCCTTTGTTTGAATATCACAGGGGAGCGGCACGTAGACCTGTGATAAAGCGCTCCCCTGATGTATGGTCGGTCTAGGATCGATCCCTGTCGGTCAGTGGGTCCATTGGGCTATTTCTCGTCCCAGCCAGTGCACTACAACTCGAGTATCCAAGGTTGTGGTATGTACTGTCCTGTCTGTGGGATGATGCATCTAAAAGAGCCCATGCTACTAACTGAAAAATGTAGCAGGTTTCCTCTTTAAAACTGTATGTCAAATTACCAAATGATTGATATCCAATAGGGCGATGATTAGTAAATCAATGTGCTTTAAACAAAACAGACTTTGAATATAACTGATAATAATCAAGACTAAGTATTCAGTTGTGTTACAAGTTTTACTTGCTGAATGAATTGGTGAATGAAGAAATCGATCAATCAATCAGTTAAAGTTAAGCAACACTCTGGCACAGACAACACACCGACTGTATATCAATCAGTTAAAGTTAAGCAACACTCCAGCACAGACAACACACCGACTGTATATCAATCGGTTAAAGTTAAGCAACACTCCAGCACAGACAACACACCGACTGTATATCAATCGGTTAAAGTTAAGCAACACTCCAGCACAGACAACACACCGACTGTATATCAATCGGTTAAAGTTAAGCAACACTCCAGCACAGACAACACACCGACTGTATATCAATCAGTTAAAGTTAAGCAACACTCCGGCACAGACAACACACCGACTGTATATCAATCGGTTAACGTTAAGCAACACTCCAGCACAGACAACACACCGACTGTATATCAATCAGTTAAAAGTTAAGCAACACTCCAGCACAGACAACACACCGACTGTATATCAATCAGTTAAAGTTAAGCAACACTCCAGCACAGACAACACACCGACTGTATATCAATCAGTTAAAGTTAAGCAACACTCCAGCACAGACAACACACCGACTGTATATCAATCAGTTAAAGTTAAGCAACACTCCAGCACAGACAACACACCTACTGTATATCAATCGGTTAAAGTTAAGCAACACTCCAGCACAGACAACACACCGACTGTATATCAATCGGTTAAAGTTAAGCAACACTCCAGCACAGACAACACACCGACTGTATATCAATCGGTTAAAGTTAAGCAACACTCTGGCACAGACAACACACCGACTGTATATCAATCGGTTAACGTTAAGCAACACTCCAGCACAGACAACACACCGACTGTATATCAATCAGTTAAAGTTAAGCAACACTCCAGCACAGACAACACACCGACTGTATATCAATCAGTTAAAGTTAAGCAACACTCCAGCACAGACAACACACCGACTGTATATCAATCAGTTAAAGTTAAGCAACACTCCAGCACAGACAACACACCGACTGTATATCAATCGGTTAAAGTTAAGCAACACTCCAGCACAGACAACACACCGACTGTATATCAATCGGTTAAAGTTAAGCAACACTCCAGCACAGACAACACACCGACTGTATATCAATCGGTTAAAGTTAAGCAACACTCCAGCACAGACAACACACCGACTGTATATCAATCGGTTAAAGTTAAGCAACACTCCGGCACAGACAACACACCGACTGTATATCAATCGGTTAACGTTAAGCAACACTCCAGCACAGACAACACACCGACTGTATATCAATCAATTAAAGTTAAGCAACACTCCAGCACAGACAACACACCGACTGTATATCAATCAGTTAAAGTTAAGCAACACTCCGGCACAGACAACACACCGACTGTATATCAATCGGTTAACGTTAAGCAACACTCCAGCACAGACAACACACCGACTGTATATCAATCGGTTAACGTTAAGCAACACTCCAGCACAGACAACACACCGACTGTATATCAATCAGTTAAAGTTAAGCAACACTCCAGCACAGACAACACACCGACTGTATATCAATCAGTTAAAGTTAAGCAACACTCCGGCACAGACAACACACCGACTGTATATTCTATGTGTTTCTGATCATCATAATGTTTGTAGTAGCACAAACTGGATTGTATCTCTCAATAATTTCATATAAACGAAGAAACATGTATTGGAAAATAAAATGAACTTTAAGCATTTGCAGGGGTGGGACGTAACCCAGTGGTAAAAGCGCTCGTTCAGTGTACGGTTGGTCTGGGATCGATCCCCGATCGGTGGGCCCATTGGGCTATTTCTCGTTCCAGCCAGTGCACCACAACTTGTATATCAAAGGCCGTGGTATGTGTTATCCTGGGATGGTGCATATAAAAGATCCCTTGCTGCTAATCGAAAAGAGTAGCTCATGAAGTGGCGATAGCGGTCTTCCTCTTTCAATATCCATGTGGTCCTTAACCATATATCTGACACAACATAACCGTAAATAAAATGTGTTGAGTGCGTCGTTAAATAATACATTTCCTTCCTGAAGCATTTGCAAATAAGGGCACTCAAAAACACATTGGTATACAGATATTTTAAACAAGAAAATTAAATTAATATGTAATTTTAATAATTAAAATTGTCTTTTAGTCTGCAAAATCTTAACAGTTGCTAAAAATGCAAGACATCCTCTTTAAATACAGACATCTTCTGTTAAACACTGGGAGAGATTATCGCTGAAGTTGTTACAAAGGGAATACGAGATGGTACGGCGAGAGATCGAACAGCGCCAGCAGCTGTACATGGAAGGGAGATCACTCTACATGGAGGAGTTAATGGATTCACACCAGAAAGATATGTCACAGTTTGTTCTTCACCGACGCACGAACAGCCGAAATAATCTAGACCAGGTCGACAAGCAGTTTCTGAAGAGGTTTACCAACAAGGTAAGCACTTGGGGCCAACGATGTTGGCTGAGGAGAGGAATCAGAAAAATAAATTTAGAAAAATTCATAAATGATAGTTTAATTTTGGGAAATTTTAAATAATCATAAAGCTTCTGTGGACGAAAGTAGTTCAGTGATGCAAGTTGAGAATGGTTCTTGTATAGGTGTAGGGTAGGGTGTTTTTTTGTAAAGCTATGTGTGTGCATATGTCAAGAATATTTCTAGTTCCAGCCAGTGCACCACAACTGGTATATCAAAGGCAGTGGTATGTGCTACCCTGTCTGTGGGATGGTGCATATAAAAGATCCCTTGTTGCATCAGGAAAAATGTAGCGGGTTTCCTTTGATGACTACGTGTCAGAATTACAAAATGTTTGACATCCAATAGCCGATGATTAATTAATCAATGTGCTGCAGTGGTGTCTTTAAACAAAACAAATTGTTTTTTAATGTTAAGAATGACTTGTACAACTATGGGTGTGTGTGTATGGTTGACAACAACTTTATGTAAAGCTATGTGGGGGGGGGGGGGGGGATCTAGTAGTGTTGGAAATTGGCTGGAATATAATCATTGATCATTGATTAAAATCATTTCGCACCAACCAACTTGGGTGAGACATAGCCCAGTGGTAAAGCGCTCGCTTGATGCGCGGTCAGTTTGGGATCGTTCCTCATCAGTGGGCCCATTGAGCTATTTCTCGCTCCAGCCAGTGCACCATGACTGGTACATCAAAGGCCGTGGTATGTGCTATCCTGTCTATGGGATAGTGCATATAAAAGATCCTTGCTGCTCATCGAATGAAGTGGCGACAACAGGTTTTCTCCCTCGATATCTGTGTGGTCCTTAATCACATGTCTGACGCCATATAATGCCATATAACTGTAAATAAAATAAAACTTGCAATGTGAATTTAAAGAAGCATAAAGAAACTGAACACAGAAAAAGAAGAAGGAAAGAAGACAAGAAGTTCAGGTTTGGCAACTACACCTCAAGACTCTTTAACTGGAAGCCCAATAGTAAAGCACTCTGTTGATGAGTGGTCGGTCTGGGGTGGATTGATCACCGCTACTAATGTAAAAATGGTGCGGGCCCTAAGACTTGGGCTGTAACAAATTCTCATTCCAGCCAGTACACCACGACTGGTATATCAAAGACCAAACTTCAAACTTTACCTGAACTTTATTTGTCCTATAAATTATGCTTGATTGGAGTTAAATTTGTTCTTTCAGCCGAGTTTGGTCCGTCGTCCCCCAAGCGGTAACAGACAGAGAACGCGCTCCAAGTCAGCTGGCATGCAGCGTCCGCAGCTGAACAGGGAACAGGAGGCTGAAGTGACACTGAAAGAATTGTTCATCCAGCCCACGGCCAGTAGAAACTGCACTATGAACAATAGTAATAGCAAGGTACATGACCTTAAGTGTTCAGTTTTTTGTGGGTTAAATTAGTACGTGATTGTTTCTATGTACCTTGCAAAAATCAGAAAGAAAACTTTACTAACCATTAAGTGTATAAAAAAATTAAATGTTATAAAACTGTTCTTTATATATGTGCACACAGTCGTAAATTATAACTTTATGATTGTTGTACATTGTAAGACAATGATTCAAGGCCTCCCAACATTCACTTGGGGCGGGATGTAGCCCAGTGGTAAAGCGTTTACTTGATGCGTGGTCAGTCTGGGATCGATCCCCGTCGGTGGACTCATTGGGCTATTTCTTGCTCCAGCCAGTGCACCATGACTGGTATATTAAAGGCTGTGGTATGTGTTATCCTGTCTGTGGGATGGTGCATATAAAAGATCCCTTGCTGCTGATCTAAAAGAGTAGCCCATGAAGTGGCGACAGCGGGTTTTCTCTCTCAGTATCCATGTTGTCCTTAACCATATGTCCGACGCTATATAACTGTCAATAAAATGTGTTTAGTGCATCATTAAATAAAACATTTCCTTCCTTCCCAACATTGGCATTGTTAAGGATCTGGGGTAATAATGGTAAAAAGACAACTCCGACCCATCCCAACCCTCCCTCCAAAAAAATGACCTTTATTTTGTTATTTACACAGTGTTGCTTTTTGCCAGGGCTATTTTTATATGCTGACAATAAGTCTCCCCCCTCCCCAAAGACCTATGATTTGTATGTTTTTAAAATTTTTGTTAACAGCAACCACTAATAATAATTAATTAAAAAAGTGATAATGTTATTATTTTTGGCAGGCCCCAGCATCCACCTGTGAGACCGAATACAACAACTTCAGTAGACAGGGTAATAATGTCAGACAGTGGAAGAGCCATGAATCATATGACAACCCACACAGATATGTTCAGGTGGGTGTTTGAAATGTGCAGAAACGTGAACATCAGACTATTGTCAGTAACACACTGGTCATATTTTTCAATTCGAGGCTGATGGGAACTGGATGAAATTTTGTAATCAGTTTGTATATCAGATAACCTCGCTAATGCATTTTGTAAGTACTGATCTCTAAGGCGTTGTTTGATAACTTGGGGAGATAAATATGATATATCCTCATTATTCCAGGCTTCTATAAATCCAAGTTAATAAAGTAGAGATTTCACATATGCAGCCCATTCTTACAATTTCTAATACATGTCATTTTAAGTCTTAAAGATTTGTACATGTTATTAATAGAATTTTGGTTATGAACGATTTTTAACCAATACAATAGAATTCTTTGTTTACATAAAACAGAGATCTGTATTCATCCTGATTCTGCATAAACAGCAGCATACGTCAGTATTGTTTTATTTTTTATAATTCTGTACAAAATATTAATTTTAAGTTTTAAAAGATGAAAAAAATTAAAAGTACCTTTTGTCAAATATATCATACAAAAAAAAAATCACCATTGGATATGTTTTATTTATTGTATACAAAGCCAAAACAAGGGTCCGAAAAGTGACTGTCATTGACCTTAATAGCTAGCTCATATTTAAAATAAATAAATACAAAGACAGCAAACATAGAGCACAGCCCTGTCAGATAAAAAAAACCCTGATCTCATTATCATAGTCTACATAACGTTTGTGATATCCTAACCCCCTAAAAAGTGTCTTTGTCGCTGTGTTATATATTTGTGGTTTTAAAAACAAACCAAAAAAATTAAAGGGACATTCCTGAGTTTGCTGCATTGTAAGATGTGTCCGACTAATAAAATATTTCTACGATTAAACTTACATATTAAATATATTTTCTTGTTTAGAATATCAGTGTGTGTATATTCAATGTGTTTCTGGTCATCTTGATATTTGTAAGAAGCCCAAACTGGATTTTAGGAAATAAAATGAAATTTAACCTAGTACAAATATGAGAACGACCAGAAACACGTTTAATATACAGCCACTAATATTTTATGCAGAAAAATATATATGTTATGTAATTACAATCGTTAAAAAATCTCTGTTAGTCGATAACATCTTAAAAATTGCAGAAAACTCAGGAATGTCCCTTTAAATAATTTTTTTGTTTAGAATATCAGTGTCTGTAAAACACCCTTTACTGTTGTGACTTTGATGCAGTCTAAAGCCCTGATTGTGTTTGTTGTCTTCCTAATGTTTCCAATAACTTTGTATGTATGGAAAAAATATATATTACGAAGTAAAATGAAAAATGACTGCAACAAACATGAGCACACAATCACAAACACACTGGATATATATAGACACTGATATTTTAAATAAAAAAAAGTTTATTTAATGTATAATTTTAGTCACCAAAAAGACACAATCAGTAATATCTTATAATATCTGCAAAATCAGAACAGTCCCTTTAATAAATTCTTCTGTCTTTCGTCTAACAGTCTAACCTGTTTGAAATGGGGCCTGTGATTGATTCGCAAACTAAGAAGGTTCGACCGTGTAGTGCTGTGTTACAGAGACAACAAGACCATGCTAGGTCAAGGCCAAGAAGTGCTGGACATGGTGCTGAACAAAGTAAGTAGCATATTGGATTTTTTTTTTGTTTATTAAATAAAAAATTTTTTTCCATATACTTGTGGATTGTATGAAGTAATATACTTTGTAATTAAAGGTTTAAACAACTTAAGTGTTAAATTAAAAAAAAAAACCCCGATTCATTTCAGAATTTGGGTCTCAACATGTTTCAACATACAAATTTCACTACAGAAAACATTATTTTTTAACACCCCTCTGAATTGCATGAACAATTGTTTCACTCGCATGTTGTTGGCACAAGTCTAGTTTTATGTAACCCATTTTTTGTTCTTGCCAAAAAAAAAAGACTTTAAAAATATTTTACACTATTGTCACTTTTCACATAATTTATTAGTGATATATTTGTAACGGGTTATGCCAAATGAAATGGTTTACCTGAAAGTGTACCTTCTGATACATTTTCTTTGTAATCCACAAGTTTTACTGTACAATTTGTTATACATCAAAGATTTAAAAAATAATAAAAAATTCTCTGGATTTTTTTTTTTTTAAAGGGGAACTAAACTCAAATATGAGCCTTATATGTTTGAAAGATGCATACCTGGACCACCAACACATATTGACACTTAAAGAAACGAAAAACACATAATTTTAGAGTTATAACAAAACATGATTATTCTTGCTAACTGGGGGCAGCCATTTTCTTTTGTTTTCATTGCATCCGGTACTCTAGCTTGGGGCGAAGTGACATCAGCTCCTACCAACTCCTGTATGCGCAGTGTAAACAAATGCAGTAATTTACAACAAGGCGCTTCCCTTTCATCAACCTGACTTGTAAAACAACATAAATAACTTGATAATATAATAAACTATTTAAATAAATATATTTCAATTTGCATTAATAGAACGAAATGTTCTCTCTTAAAAAATCCAAAGAAAAAATGCATACTATTTGACCTATTGGTAGAGTATGTTAGAGCAAAAACGACCACTCATAATACCCAAATGATAATGTTCTTTTCTTTGGGACTATGTAATTAGTCAGTTGTGTGATTTTAGATGGGAAAGTCTACAAGAGTTTTACAGAATGATTTACATTAGTGGTGACAGGTATATCCCAATACCCTGTGATGTTATTGCATGGACAAAACATGATTTAGTTATTGCGACACTTTGACAATGGTGGTTTATTTTGTATTACGTAACCACTGGCTCACCAGGGTGCCTATTCACTGGGATGGTACAAAATGATTGCGCCCGTTATATATAATAGCCGTCCCATTTAACCATTTTATTAATTAAATATAATAATATACTTGTTGATATCAAGCAATAATGTGCATTATATATCGAATCTACATACCAGTCCAAAAGCCTTGCGCAAGCATTCCTTTAAGAATTCCAGATTTTTGTGTCATGTAGAACCTGTTACTTTTTAAGATGCAGCAAATTGTTCAAGGGCATTTTTATCTCTGATAGCAAATAGTTATAATAGAGATTTTAAAAAAAAAAAAAATGTTTTTCAGTGTCCCTTCCACAAAGATGTGAAAGACCTCTGAAGTATGAAACGACCTACCCAGTGCCATTCCCATCAAAGGATGGAAATCGGTCGAACAACGCAATAGAGCATTCTCCACCAGAACAAACTGGTTTTCCACCAGAACAAACTGGTTCTCCACCAGAACAAACTGGTTCTCCACCAGAGCAGGATACAGAACCATCCTGTGATACATACTGGTCCGCTCAAGATGAAATTGTCCAGAAAGATGTCAAGAAACCTCGAGCAAAATCAGCAGTGAACAGGCCCGTTCCATTCAATAAGTTTGAAGAAGATCTGAAGCAGATGTATTCCATGGAGGATGAATTTAGAAGAACCACGCTTGAGTTACAGAAGAAGCTGGGCATCTCAACACAGGGAATGATTTAATAATAATAATGGGATACATCCGGGGTCGAAATTGGCTGAAATTCCTGCCGAATACTGTAGATCCTGAAATTAACGTGTCCCTAAATTAATGTGAGTGATGGTGGGCAGACTAAAATCTGACATGAAATTAATGCTAGTGGCCTCCCTTTGAAATATTAACTTTCCTAACACTGTGTACTTTTTGGTTAAATCCAAGTTACAGGCGTCCTCAATGAGATCAACTTACTAACGTATCTGTGTACACATCAGTTAACCTGTTTAGTCCTTAGTGTTTTTGGTGAAATGAACTTAAAACCTATTTTTGCGGCAAACATGTATAGTTACCTAAATCTGGCTAAACATTAGCATACATGTACCATTACAACTGTATGCCAACACAGTTGCAGGGAACTTGAACAGTAAAGACAAAGAAAAGATTGACCGCAATATTAGCATGCTAAAACCTATTCATGCGCGATGGAGCGTGTCGGCTTTTGACAGGGTGGCCAAAGACCCTGCAATCGTCCCACATGGCTGGCAGCTGGCTGGACTATTGGACAATTAGTCTGTCTCATCTATGTTTAATTATGCTCCAGTTGTTTTATAAATGTATTATAATTTTAATCGCGTGTGACACATAACTTGTTGGATTATTCAATATTTAGTCTGTCTTGCCTACAGTGAATTGTTTGCCAGTTCTGTTTTATAAATGCAATGTATATTAGAATTTTAATTTTTGGGGGGTTGTGTTTAATATGTGACACATAGACAACACATAGAAATAAATGCGTAATATTATTAATGTGAATAATGCGAACTCGCAGTTTTCGCAGTAATATTATGATCGCTTTAATTTCAGGATCTACAGTATTTGGTCTGGTAAGCTAAATTCCTGCTGAATATTTTATCCGGTAAGCTACAAATTCTATCGGACCAAATCAAAACCTGCGAGACCAAAACATGACCATAAAGTATAAATGCGAAATAATTGCCGGTAGGCAAAAATATATTCCCGGCCCGTGTGGTGATGTTGACCGGCAAAACCTGGCTGGGATGGCAACATTTCGATCCCTTTACATGTTACAAAACATTATGGTAGAAATACAATTTCTTCTTATACATGAATAAAACCAGATTCCTTACAACCATTGTGCAATTCTTGACTCTTTTTTGTTTTAATCTTCATACTAGGACACAATAGAAGATGCTAACCATTGATTGGCTGTTTGTAGACAGTTTGTTGCTATGTGGTGGGGGTGGGAGTGGGAGTGGGGGTAGATGAATGCACATAGGTTGAGAGGCTAGGTTAAGTATTTTATGAAGAGAGGAAAATGCTCAGATTGCCAAATGAAATGACGTTGTAGTCATATTGCTTGCCCAGTTAGGATTTTTGACTGAATAATGATGTTTAGTTTTGCAGTGTTACAAAAACACCCAAAACAAAACTGTATAGCCAGCACTTGATGGCACACCAGAAGCTATTGTAAATTTTAATTCATTTGCAAAATATGAATTTCATTTCAACTTATTTTCGTGCTTATATCCAATTAAGGTTCAAGCACGCTGTCCTGGCACACCTCAGCTATCTGGGCTGTCTGTCCAGGACAGTGGGTTAGTTGTTAGTGGTTAGTAAGAGAAAAGAGGGTGCAGTGGTCTTACACCTACCCATCGAGTCATTAAAACTTGCTCTGGGTTGGAGCCGGTACTGGGCTGCAAACCCTGTACCTACCAGCCTTATGTCTGATGGCTTATCCATGCCAAAATATGAATTAAAAATGATGCATTTAATATACCACATTTCTTGCTATATTGGTATACATTGTGTAAGAGAATAAATAAGGATATTCTTTAAAATATTTTAGCCATTCGTGTTAACTGCAATGAATGTCTTCATTCAAAAATGATACCATCACCCAGACATTTCATCAGTACAATACATTAAAAGGTATCTAAAGACAACTGACTGACTAACATATCCTAAGGTTAGATTTTCCCAGAATTCCACATTTTAACACTTCCTAAAAACTCTATCTGGTTTTGTTCCTTTAGAGCTTTCCACATTTGTTTCCTCCAGTGTTATTTTCATCATCTTTAAAAAAATTGTAAATTTGACTAAACCATAAAGACATTCTATAGAACTATGACATTATCATTGCATGTGGTATTGTTAGAACATATATATTATATACATTATTTTTAACCATATGTATAATAAATGACTTTGCTACACCATCTGAGTACATGAAGTCTTCTACCCGGTAGGTTATTTTTAATATTGTAAAATGCATGTACATGTTCATATGTGTCAAAAAATATGTACATAGTTTACACTATTAATTAATATACACAGTCTCTGTCATGTGATATATATTGATTTTATTTTTATTTTTGTAAATATTCTATACAAATATATTTATTGAATGTTTATTAATGTCGATGGTCTCACATCCGTCCATTATTTTTTCCTGTCTCAGTACATTGATCAATGTATTCATTGAAAGTGTATGTTAAATATATCACAGATACCGTAGCACGCTGGCAGTACACACACTGCCACTTAGAATCTTTCATGTTGTAGTGAGCCACCAAGTGTCAAATGCTGTCCGAGCTACCGTTGTCTGCTAAATCTGTAGACATGTATTACTTTTGAAAATAAGCCTTTTGTCAACCAATTAAAGGATTAACTTCGAACAATAAAGTCTTCTATTTTTATGATATTTTGTAAACGAAACAGGTACCAATCGTAGATGTCTTTAACCAAGGAATGATCAGACTGACGGTGAATGCGCGTTGTTTAATATATTTAATGTTTTTAAAAAAACCCATTTTATATATGTTCGTGTATTTGTTGTTTTTAATACTGATTGCAATGCATTAATTATCTAAATGCTATTCAGTCATCAGTTAATATTAAGTAGTATTTTTTGTTACGTCATTTTGGCAATGGAGACAACTCATGACAATTCGATACAACAGCAATTTCGATATAACGACATGTATATATGTTATTGGTCTTGTTTCACTTGTGTATTGATATATTTATTAATTATACTAACTTTCCCCTTTGACTCTTCACTACTGTAGTTGCATATTATAACAGCAATGGCGTAGCCAGCATGAGGCAGATGAGGCACTTGCCTCGTCTGGAATTTCCCCAGATTTATTTTATTTTTCCCATGACACGGATATTTTATTTTACAGGTCTGGGTTTGTCTTGGGATTTTTTTCCTCTCTGGCTACACCCCAGAACAGGGTTGTTTTTTTCCCCCAACTGTAATTCCAAGCATGACCGAGCAGGGGGGACTGGGGGGGGGGGGGGGGGGGGGGGGGGCTCTATCGCCCTCAATAATTCTGAATCAAAAATATTAATGGTAGTAAATCTTAAGGCAGAGATGAATTTTGCTTGTAGAATGCAGGAAATTGCGTTTCAGGACATCTACTTTTCAAACCTTTATTGGGGGACATACCCTCTAGAAACTTTGCTTTGTATCCTCGATCTCAGTCGGCTCCTCAGTGTCAGTCAGCCCCCCACCCAATGTCTACTTGCTTCCACCATGCCTGAATTCCATATGTGTTTTACATCACTGGTTGTTCTTTCTATGTACTGTTACATATAAGAATTATACCAGTCATTACTGATGATCCTGTAGACACTTATGTTAATTATACCAATCTTGATTCTTCCCCATGTACTAGTTGCCTATATCAATGCTGATTCTTCCAGTGTGTAGCAAATTGTATATTAATGTCATGAAGCTTGATTCTTCCTCTGTATCTATATGTATATGAATTTTATCAGACTTAATTCTTCCCACTTTGTTGCCTATATACCAGTATGTGTTATTCTTCCTCTGTATCTATATGTATATGAATTTTATCAGCCTTAATTCTTCCCATGTAGTTGCCTATGTGTTGATTCTTCTTCTGCATATTTATGTATATGAATTTTATCAGGCCTAATTCTTCGCATATAGTTGCCTATATACCGGTATGTGTTATTCTTCCTCTGTATCTATATGTATATGAATTTTATCATGCTTAATTCTTCCCATGTAGTTGCCTATATACCAGTATGTGTTATTCTTCCTCTGTATCTATATGTAAATTAATTTTATCAGGCTTAATTCTTCCCATGTACTTGCATATATATATATATACCCGTATGTTGATTCTTTGTATCTCTATTGTATCCTCTGGAGTATAGTAACTTATGTTAATGATATAAAATTTGATTCTTCATCTGTACAGCTGTGTACCATATATTAATAATACCAGTATTGATTCTTCAACTACATAGTTGCCTATTGCCTATGTCTGTTTTGATTCGTACAGTATTTACATTAATGATACTGGGTCAGTAAATTGCTTCTTCCTTTGTGAGTCTGTTTATCAAATGTATCAAGTCTTTATTCTTCTTTGTACTGTTTTCCTCATTAATAATATATATCCATCTGGATTCTTCCTTATATATTAATTATATCTATCTTATTCTTCCTCTGTATGGTTATGTGTATGAGTTATATCAAGTTATATGTAGTTGCATATATTAAGGGGCGGTTCAGATATTACATAACGCTATTTTTGTCAAAATTAGACACCCACCCACCCACCCCCTTGTAACACTAGACCATACACACCCAAAATATTACGTAACGCTCAGATACCCCCCCCACCCCCCCCCCAACACACAGACAAAGCAAGTGGCAATGTTTATTTATACCCATGTGTACTACAATGATGTCATTAAAGTGACATATTGCTGTAGCTGAATCCCGAGAATCTCTTTGGAAAAACATATCAATACAATATTAAAATGTCTGGTGTATTAAAGCATTTCAGCTTGATTTATAATTGTTTTGGGTTTACACTTACCTGTAAAAACCTACATTATATATTGTTGTCATGGCATGGCAGGTTTAAGAGAAAACAAAATTGTGTTACGTAATGCTGTTCAATACCCCCCCACCCACCCCTTGTAATGCCACAGTGCTTGGACTTACACCCCCCCACCCCCCTTAGCATTACGTAATATTTGAATGGCCCCAAATGTTGATGCTTCTTCAGACGTGTCATTGTAAGTGTGCTAATGCTTACTGTGTGCAGTTATATAATTACTTGTCTTTATCCAATAGAGATACATATCATTTCAACTTATTTTTATGCTTATATCCAATTAAGGTTCAAACATGCTATCCTGGGCACACACGTCAGCTATCTGGGCTGTCTGTCCAGGACATTGGGTTAGTTGTTAGCTGGTTAGTGGTTAGTGAGAGAGAAGAGGGTGTAGTGGCCTTACACCCACCCACTGAGTCGTTAAAACTCGCTCTGGGTGGGAGTCGGTACCGGGCTGTGAACCCTGTACCTACCAGGCTTATGTCTGATGGCTTAATCACGAAGCCACCGAGGCCAGTAGAGATACAAATCAAGTTTGACTTTTATGGGGATTTACCCAGTTTTTAACAGTTATGGCCCTTGAATTTGGAAGATATGAAAATTTTCTGGACCCATTAGGAGGCATATATTGCTTTAAATAGCAGTAGTCTCAGAATGCTTGTTCATTTTTTATTGTGCCAATGTGTCATTAATCAAACATTCCTGTCCGTTTGCTATGTATGTTAATTGTCATCATGTAATTATTTTATTTATTAACATCAGTACATTATACATTTTATTTTAAAGTTGCAATCTCAGGTACATTTTTAATATTTAAGCATTTAGAATAAATCATCCATTTTATGTTTCTTCCATTGCTGACAGGTTGACTGTTATTTTCAATCTATATTACATAAAAAATACACTGTACCAGATAAATCAATGACCACTGAGGTAGGTAAAACAAATCCATTGATAGCAAACAATTTGATTTTATTAATGGTAGTTCTGTTTGTATTAGACATTGCTGTAGCTTTAAAGAGACAGACCCTAGTATTTTCAAGACGTGAAAATTAACACTAAGTTTAGTTAATCTACAGACCTGTAACATATTTGGATTAAGTTACAATTGATCGAAACAGGAGTCTGTGACTTTGAAATGGTGAAATGCCCTCTCAAAATAGACTAAAGTTTGATTCAATAACTGTTACTTTTCAGACGTATGTGCGTTTTTAAAGATACATGTATGAGAAATGCATTTTGTGATATTAAAAACACCAGGATGGCCAAAAACACTTCGAATGTACAGAAATTGATAAAATAAACCATAAAAGCTTAAGTAACGTATGATTTCAGTTATCAAAAACGGCTAAAATAGTAAAAAAAAATATGCCTCAGTGTTTAAAAACTAAGGTATGTCCCTTTAAGAGACCACTGAAATTCAAAAGTTTGCATAACCCTAATTTTAATTACACCGTTTTTTACTGACATAAACAGTTCAGTTATATAAATTATAAATTCATAATCTAAATTTGGTTTTTAATTATTTTTTAATGTGTTTAACACCTAATAGTTGATATTTTTTGTGGTTTTTTGTTGTTGTTTTGTCTTTTTTGGTGCTGGGGTGTCATTAAACATCCATCCATCCATCCATCCATCTATCCATCTATTCTTCATTTCATTCATTATATCAAGTTTGATAATCTAACAGTGTACGAAATTAATGTACTTGGTAATCAACATTCAAATTTAACAATTGTTCATGTGCAAACTCCTGTATATATATATATATATATATATATATATATATATATATATATATATATATATTCGCGAAAAAAGGTTCCTGTGCAGCAAATGATTGCATATAGAATATAATTTACTTGAAATCTGGTTATAAAAATTTCAGTAACTGAACGTGTAATCACTCCCGTGGATACTCCAGCGGTGTCCTGTCAATTGCACGAACTATTCATACTTTGTGATCACATGTTGCATTACTAGCATTCTTGGTCACGTGCTCCTGTTTGACGTCATTTTTCTTATCATTGGACTTAAAACTTGTATGGATTCTCATCACTCAGAAAAATATTTTTGTTGGTATCTGATCGTCGTCAGTGTGATGCCACGCCTCCCCAAAAATGGACTCCTTCGAACGATGGGTATGGTTGAGTTTAGAACGGCACAAACGCTGTTGCTAGTAATTTTGGTATTCATTGGTGTTCATCAGAACACTATGCAATATCTGCGGAGATGTTCTCGACAGTTATGGGGTACTAGGGATCTTCCATGTTTAGGGAGTCGACACGTGACGCCACGTCGGCAAATTGTCAGTATTAAGAGGGTGCACATATGGAATCATTTGGAAATGATACGTTTAACATCCTAATGCATCTCTAAGTTAAGGCCAATCAGTGGAAGAACTGAAAGCAACTGATTAGGTGATAACAAAGTACGACCATGACCGTACATCAGTACGTTGTTCTGTTATATCATCACCGACGGCGCAGGAGAGGATCACCGTACTTTTAACAGATAAATAGTACATCTATATAAATCACAATATTTTTAAATTTTAAAAATATGTCCTGCTTAAATTTTAATGATGCACAGGAACTTTTTTCCGTGAGAATATATATATATATATATATATAATCTGTGTCAATTTATTTTTATTATAAGTTTATTAATTTTATTGGTGACAGTTCCTTATTAATTTTGTTGGTGACAGTTCCTGGTGTAATAATCTTTACATATATTTGTTGGTATATGTATTAATATTTCCTAGCTGTCCTGTTAACGAACTGCTTGCACTGTGCTACACGATTATGTCTGTGTGTTTGCACTCATAGTTTTATATGTTGTTTTAAAACATGGATATATTGTTGAATTTAGTTGTTCTTTAGAAAAATAAATTCTTATAAAAATGTTTTTTTGTTTAGTTATTATCAGGGACGTACCAAGCCATTTTTGATGTGGATTCTAAATTTACAGTCGAGCACCGAATGTGCGAGTGTTGTAGGGGGGTCTGGGGGCATTTAGACTTCATATGGTGCACTCTGGCGACTTTGAGAACTAATTTTACACCTATAAATAAACTTGAAAATCGCAAGTTTTAATGCGGCAATTTGTAAAATGTCTGAACTATAGATAGCATCAGTGCATCGTCTGAGTTGCATCTCACTTTAAAATATCTTTAGCTGAGTCCGGGTATAGAAAGGAGTACATCTACATGTAGATCTACCTGTACCTTTACTTGTGCCTTTACTTGCAAATAACTGGTTAGTACTGGGGGTTGCCGCCGTCTAAATAAAGTTAACTCGTACGATGTACACGAAGTCTAGTCTGTGGTACATTATGTATAGGGCCAGATCATGTGACTTTTCTTATAATTTGAGCGTTACAAGCGAACTGGACGTTATTTAAAATCAGGGGCGGATCCAGGAATTTTAGTGGGGGGGTGTCCAGTCTTGAGCCTTTGAAGGCCCCCCCCCCCCCCCGTCGATTGGAAATTTTCATATTTGAAGATGGATTTGAAGTATATTCCCGTTATCAAAATCCTGCTTGTTGGTCACGAGCGGGGGGGGGGGGGGTGTTCAGAAATGTTTTTTTATTTAAACAAATTTAATGTGGCATTCACAGATCTTTTCATATATCCAACATGCCACAGACAGAATAGTACATACCACATATTTAGTTGCATCAATTGTGGAGCACTGGATAGAGCAAGTAATACTCAAGTAAGCCCACAAATGAGGTTGCATCTGATAATCATAACTAATGGACGGTCCATAAATATCGATGTGCTTCACAATCCGAAAATGTTCGGAAGGGGGGCGGAGGGGGTAAAAGCCATGTTCGGATTGCTTTTCAGGTAAAACATCGGTCCATCGAAGGTCAATGTTTCGTACACATTATATCAATGTTTTTATGTTAGGATTAGGGGAGGGGGGGGGAGAGGGGGTCTAACAATCCTAACATTGTTAGGATTATAAAAACCATTGACATTTATGGACCGTCCCTAAAGTGTATATAGAGGATACTCCCCGAGTGTCTTGTATTATCATAATTTATCAGCACCAGTTGATAAAAGTATGAAATCCGAGGCTTGCCGATGATTTTATACTTTTATCAACGAGTGCTCATAAATGATGATATCACAAGACACGAGGGGGTATTCTTTTTATCATCCTTTATCATTCTTTTCATTTGCGACAGTTGTAAACAATGTCAGTAATGTGGGATGAATGTCAGCAGTAGATTCGTTAACTAGCAGAACGGCAGTAGCGTGACGTCACTGATAGTAGGTTTAGCACTGAAACACAGTGACGTAACACAACATTGTCTTGTGATTAAAATTTGACCAATCAAGATTATAAGAAGCGGATATCGCAAATTATAGTGCCAGCTGTATCTCCTACAAAAGCCTTTAATGGATGATAAATAAAGATATTCATCATTCTGTGTCGTTTTTGTAAAAAAGTGTTTGGTAACTTAACTGACCAACACCTTATTGTTTGTTTTATTTTTTAAATAAATAAGACGAACTTTTTTTTGTTTAGATGATGATGATAACTAGTTTAACGTGCCCATATACCACAAGGGTTTCGAACACGCTCATCCCGAGTCCGATCTCCGATAAAATCGGTGGCCTGACTCGGGGTGTGTGTGTGTGTGTGTGTGTGTGTGTGTTGGTGGGTAGTGTTGAAAATGGGCAGAATTTTGAAAATAGCAATTAGTAAAAAAGTTGATAGAATAAATAAAAAAGTAAAAAAAGTTACGAGCCAAAAATAAAAAGAATTGACTGCTCGGCAGAATATTTATATAATTTGGAGCATTTTAGGACAGTCCAAAAATAAATAAGAGAAAGAAGAGAGGATCGGACTATTTAATAATATTTTTAAAAAAGAAGTAATTTCGACATAAAATTTTGAACGACGGTTTAAATATTTAAAGTCCGATCCATATGTCCACGTGAGTGGCCTCGTTATGGCCGTTAGGGTGCAGAGGTTGAGCCTAAGCGGAGGAGCGGTGTCACACTCATGGGCGGGAGCAGATGTCGCTTCGTGGCCAAGTCTATCATGACGACTTCGTAATCGGCGCCGCAGATCGTCTTGACGATTCTATGAATGGTGTGGCTATCCATGTCTGTCAGTAGAATCGCTTGGCGGTACGTCTTCTGGCGCCGGTGGGTCACCATGAGTCCCGTCCTGTTCTCTTGTAGCCCGAGTGTGTGGAGCTCATAGTGGCATCCGTCTGCCATGGTAATGGCTTTCAGTTCTGGTTGGAAAACCGGCCTCTCAGCTTCGCCGTATCCGTGGTGTAGTCGTGGAACTGAGCCTTGTGTTTCCCCAAGGCAAAGTGCCAGTCATCCTTGCGAGCAGGGGGGTGGGGTGCGGGTTGGGTGGGGGTTGAGGCTGTCGCGCTGGATGGACTGAAGGAGATGTTGCTTTCCTCTTCCCAGCCGCCGTCGCACCAACAACATCCACATGCGGCTCAACGGGAGCGGTCTGTAAAGTCGACCGCTGCACCGGAGCAGGCATGGGCGTAGAAGTAGACACAGGAGGCGGCGGTGTCCAGCGGGCCTGCCGTAGCGTCGAAGGTAGTCTCAGCCGGTGGCGTCGTCTTCCTCTTCGGTGAAGTAGTGGGGGGCGGCGACGCAGAAGGGACCGCCGCTGGCGGTTGAGCCGCCCGCTTTGGTCCCCCTTAGCCGCCCCTGGCGCACGTTCCTTCTTCCTTCCTCCTCTTCTCTTCTTCTTATAGTCCGCGTCGCCGTAAACTATAGTTCATCGAAATAATCGTCTCCGGCACAATATTTATTATTGTGATGTTTATTGCTGTGCCGGAGGTCCAATAAATGTCAAAATGTTAAAAAAACGGACCGTAGATGTTTACCTTGGTGAACTACCGTAAACCAAAGTCACGGTCGCCCGTGACCCGGTGTACGCGACGCGGAATGAAGCTATCATACCCCCCAGGTGGGGTAGGGTAAGTCGAGAGCGCAAGTAACAACGTCTTGTCTCATTGTGAGCTCGAGTCGAAGTGTTTTGTTTAGAAATATTTTTAAACGATTCCAAATTGTGGTTCAGGTTCAACTTTTTATAGTCTCGATCAAATATTTTCTTATTGTCAACATTAATGACAAGCGAGACTTTTATGGTAGACTGTTAATCTGTCGTATGTTTTAAACGCATTGTATATTTAAAGATTAAGCGAAACAAAATACGAATCAAGTCTGCTTATTGTCACATCGAAATCGTGCGCCAGATTCAAAGAATGTTTTTCTCATCTAAAATAGCTCGTTTAACACGAACTTAACGATAACTAAACACCACCACACCAAATTAAGTCAAACATAACAATTAACAAAGTCTAATGTAAAAATGTTTTATATTTAATTGATTAAAAGTTTTTTTTTCTTCTGGAATTGGAAGACTCGAACACATGATTGCTACACGTTTTTGTTTTAGTCACTAAATTAGTGAAGTTTGATTGTTGAACATGGTTGATCGAGTGTCGGAATTGGGTGATGCACTTCCGTTGTTTGCACCAGCCGTACATCATGTTGAAATTTGTCTTCATCCATGTAGGCAAGTTAAAAAGTGATCAAGATGTAGGATAGTTCATTTAGACCAGTAAAAATATTTGAGACCCCCCCCCCATTTTACAGGCACACACACACAGGTATCACCAAACATCAGATATGTTATAGTAACGTTATATAATAAAGAGTAAAGGTAGGATACTTCGGTTTCTAGACGTTTCATACCCAAACCCGTTTGTACCATACCGTTTCGTAACCACTAGCATACCAGTTCGTAACCAATTAAATAATGTACATTACACCTAACATTAATTTTTTTTTTAAATACACAATCAGGCATTGAAATAAGTCGAGAATGGTCGTTCAGGTTACCGGGAGGTTACCACATGTTAGAAAAGTTGAGAACGGTGTTTCGTTCTCGACAAAAATTTCAACGAACGGTAGTTTCGTTTCCGAACGTAAACCAGGCAATGCATTCAGGACTTCTGCGTTTCATTATCTCGTCAGGAATTGCATCAATGTTCGCGCGCAAGTCACTCAGCGTTTAAGCAGCATCCACTAGATGAATTTATGTTCGCGTTTTGTTTTCTCGTACAAAATTGCAAATTTACTTCCGGATTTCGTTTCTCGTACAGATGTTCGCGCGCACCGTTACAATTTCAGAACGACCGCGTAGTAGTAACAGGAATTCAATTCTAACTTTCATATAGTTGTGGAAACCTATAGGTTACCAGACTATATTTTGTGGCAACCTGTAAATGGGTTACCAGACACAATGCTTATTTCGATGCCTGTACAATTATAATGTTATATTACAAACATATTGTAACATTTAGCAAAACATTTGTTGTAATAATCACTCAGTATCTTTTATAAGCATTAAATGAGCAATTATGTGCTGTACATCACTGAAGCATGCCGTTTCGTAACCAAAAAGCATACCTTTTTGTAGCCAAAGAGCAATTCTTTTGTCATAAATCCATTTAATATTTGATTGTATTAATCCGTGTAATAACGGTATGCATATTTCATGTCATGCAGATTTAAAAGTTCATAATGCTACTTTCACCTGTCAATAATTGAAGGACTCAGTGCTAAATAGGGAATAAGTCACATTTTGAAAGTTTTGAGAAATATACCAACATATAAGTTTTTATTAATTTCACATTTACCTTTACCATAAATACAGTTGTATGAATGTACTGGGTTTTAATATCTCTATATATAATTATATAATTATGTTAATATTACTATGTTTGTAAATATTATTATGTTTGTACATAAAATGTTTTTTGTCATGTAAAAAGAAAAATGCTATGTGTTTGAAATATATCAACAAATAAGCTGACTTCGCTTGATATGATTCTTCGTGACAGTTTCTAATCGCTAATTATTAAAATGCAGTTGTCTTGGATTTTTGTTGTTTTGTTTTTCATTAAATAACATATGTACAAATGTGGGTACGAACTGGTATGCCGATGTTCCTCTGGTTACGAACTGGTATGCTTTTGGGTACGAACCGGTATGGTACGAAATGGTATGGTTATGAAACGACCTGATACCGGATACTTCTGATTGAACAGATTTTTGAAATCTCCAAAAATAAGTAACATTTAACAACGAAAAGTAGCACAATACCTTAATCGTAAATGATTATATTTTGATTAAAAAATAGTATCCTCTTTATGTAATAAAGTTAAAAGTATTTGTTCAACATAAGTTTAAAGTTAAAATGTGTTGAAATTGAATGCCTCACTAAATAAAACATTTCTTCCTACCTGCCTGTTCCTTGTACAGGCTCGATTATCGATATTGTAGGTCTATCTATGTATTTGAAATTTGATGTTGATGTTATAATGTTTTAACTCATTAGAAATTAATGCATAAACTATTAATTAGAATGGTTACATCATTAACATTTTAGGAATTAAGCTTGAAAATCAATAATTACATGGTAACATTTTGTGTGTGTGTATGAGAGAGAGAAAGGGAGTGAGAGAGATGGATAGTTAGATGGATTGATTGATTAGAGAGAGATCAGGAGGGACGGAGGGGTGGTGGAAGCCAGTACCCTAAATTATATTGTGTTGCTTTATTATTTTTACGTACACAACCCATGTTTTACGTTTGTCATGTGTTTTAATTGTAAACAAGGGGCTGGAAATAAAATGATAAACCCCCCTCCCCAATATTTTAAAAATGTTAACTTGTTTTTTCCAGCACTGCTAAAAGTTCTGTAGTGAAGGACCATGTCTGTAAACTGCTGCACAAACAGAAAGTTGCGTATAGTGACTTTACAATCACAGAATTCGCAGATCAGTTTCTTTCTGAACATGTCAAGTCTGTGACCTTAACTGACACAGATATTACATCACACGGCAAAACGGTAACCATTTATGTTTGTTAACGATGATGTATATACTTTAAAAAAAAATCCAATATAATGGCCAATGCATCAGATTCATTAAGAACTTTATTTACTTATTAGTCCCGTACCGGTCTGTCTGTCTGTTCCACATATAGTTTTCCGGATGTTTTTTTCACAATGCCGTGGGATATTCAGCTGAAATTGTGTGTATAGCTTTATCATGTATGGTTGCAGATCAAGTTTGACTTTAATGTCAGTTTACTAATTTTTGACAGTTATGACCCTTGAATTTATGAGATACGAAAGTTTGTTTTCCGCATGTTTTTTCCTGACTTTCATGGCAATTTATAAATTTTTCACAAAGTTATGGCCCTTGATTGTAGGAGTTATTAAATTGTTTTGGGGCCTGGTAGGAAAAAAAAAATGCTGTAGCAGTACTCTTAGAATACTTGTTAACACTGACAATGAATAGAATTCAAAAATGAAAAAAGTAAGTGACCAATGTAAACAATTCAGAAAGATTAAAAATATTAGGTACTTATGTGTGAATCATAGTAATTTTGTACCATCTATTTCATACCATACTGACTATGTGGAAGGAGGGCACCCACAATATCTATGAGTCATGTTTTGGTGTAACAGGTAAATATAAAAGTTAAGGTGTGTGTGTGTTAAGGGAGGTGCATGACCCCCTTTTCTGGCTATGCCAGTGCATTTAAGTAACATAATTACAGATAAACTCTTACATTTTATATTCTTTGTAAAATGAATGATGTCCCATGATTTTTCATGCTTTTATTTAAGAGAGTTTTTTTTGTTGGGGGTTATTTTAGAAGAGGGGAGGAGGGGAGAATCCTACATATAATAGAAGGGATGCAAATTTGAATTTTCTTTTCATAAAATTGCTTTTTATAAAAACATTTATTTCTTTTTTAAATGTTAAAACTAGTTGTTTCCTGAAAACCAAGGCTGGGGACATAACCAATTGTGATTTTCAACCCTCAATATAAAGTTTTTTGCTTTATTAAGATGACCTCCCTGTTTGTATGTTTCAGGCTATTGACCTGATCTCTGACACGATACACATGCACGTGTTTCACTTGGACATGGGAGGGCCGGGAACGGAGGAACTCGAGGAAGAAGAAGACCTCGCGGCAGCTAGTCAATGGCTGCTCCCATCAGCAGACTTCGAGGGTCTCTGGGACAGTCTCGTGTTTGACGATGCCATCAAAGAAAGAGTAAGTCCACAATGGGCGAGTTTTCATTCCAGTCTGAGAGACTGAATCCAACTCGGTCTGTAAAGTGTTCTTCTAAGGTGCTTTAATCACAGGATCGAACCTCGTTGGTAGATTCTATCTCTGGTTGTTTCTCTCCCAACCCATTTAGGACTCCATGACTGGTATATTAAAGGACGTGGTATGTGCAGTTTCGTCTGTGGGAAATGCATATAAAATATCCCTGTTTGAACTGTAGGGGTGTCACGATACACCTGTCATACGATACGATACATATTGTACGATACGATACGTATTGTACGATACGATACATATCGTGACATCCGAATCACGATGCTTTCCTCATAAAACAAGAAAGTGAAGTGATTTAAAAATAAGAAATAAAGCTGATAAAAGCAAAACACTGATTAAACACAGTTTTAATGTAGAAATACACCAGTCACTTATTCTCTGTCCACTGTCTTTTATTTTTGAAGGAAATAACTTGTCAACAAGTACATAACAGTACACACTGGTGTCTGTAAATTAATACAGAATTTATATAAGAATCGATACATGGTCAACGTAGGAATCAATACACAAGCAAGGGTATTGTGTATCCTATCATTAGCATTATTTTTGTGATGCAATTTTTATGTCAACTCGTGTGCGAAAATCATATTTTGACACATTGCTTCGCAATACGTGAAAATATGGTTTTCACACATCACTTGTTGACATAAAAATCGTATTAACACCCCCCCCCCCCCCCCCCCCCCACCCCCCATGAAATTGCCTTTATGTACTGTGTAACAACTTTGATATTAATACTTTTGTTTGTTGTTTTCAGTTACTAAATTACGCCAGTACGACTTTACTTTTCTCCGACAGAAGTGTCAACCACAACATCATCAGCTGGAACAGAGTGATACTTTTACATGGTAAATTGTAATATTAATAAAATGAATATCGAATGTTGTAAGGGACTGAAGGTCAAGGCTCGAAACTCTCCCAAAAATATGGTGGCATAATAATGGATGTTGGCAAATTAAGGTAAGCAAACCATGAAAAACGAGCAAGATTTTAAGGTGGAATAAATATATGCAATACAAATATTAATAGTGGCTCATATGTTATAGCTCTAAAGAAGATATTATTTGGGTGACTAAGGTCAAATAAAAAAAAAAGACTTGGTGATCGTCCTTTTGATCACACAAATCAGGGTAGGGGGGAAGGTTTTGTTTTCTTCTTTTTTTCTGTGAAAAACTTTATAAAACCCTGGAGACCATTTTTGCGGGAGTAGCAGCCAACAGCGCATGTGCCTGGATGTTGTAGTTCCTTCACTGGCTGCCAGATGGGCCTGGTGATGGTTTAACCCATTACCGTGCTTATGAAAGTTGAATTGCTGCTATCTTGACGCATTTTTAACAGTTTTTAAAGGGACATACCCTAGTTTTAACCCGTGAAAATTAACACTAACATTAGTTAATCTACAAACCTGTAACACATTTGGATAAAATTACACTAGCCATTGGGCATGGCAATAGTAGTTATTTACTAGCCCAACGTTGAATATCACTAGCCATGGGAGTGGGGCTACCATAATCTAGAAGCCCTGCACTAGCTGTCTGGCATGGCAATAGTAGTTATTTACTAGCCCAATGTTGAATATCACTAGCCATGGGAGTGGGGCTACCATAATCTAGAAGCCCTGCACTAGCTGTCTGGCATGGCAATAGTAGTTATTTACTAGCCCAATGTTGAATATCACTAGCCATGGGAGTGGGGCTACCATAATCTAGAAGCCCTGCACTAGCTGTCGGGCATGGCAATAGTAGTTATTTACTAGCCCAACATTGAATATCACTAGCCATGGGAGTGGGGCTACCATAATCTAGAAGCCCTGCACTAGCTGTCGGGCATGGCAATAGTAGTTATTTACTAGCCCAACATTGAATATCACTAGTCATGGGAGTGGGGCTACCATAATCTAGAAGCCCTGCACTAGCTGACTGGCTTGGCAATAGTAGTTATTTACTAGCCCAACATTGAATATCACTAGCTATGGGAGTGGGGCTACCATAATGTAGAAGCCTTGCAATGGTACCAGTGAAATTGATTGAGATATTTGAGAAACAAAACATTCCTTTCCTTTGTTATCGATCAGGTCCGCCGGGTACAGGGAAGACCTCGCTGTGTAAGGCGTTGGCGCAGAAGCTGGCAATCCGACTCTCGGACCGATACACGTACGGTCAGCTGCTGGAAATTAACAGCCACAGTCTCTTCTCCAAGTGGTTTTCAGAGGTCAGAATGTTGATAATTTGAAAAAAAGCAACAAAAAAACCAACCCAAAAAAAAACAATGAAAGAAACAAATGGTTTTGGGTGTTTTGACTTTAACATGTAATTGCCAGTGTTCTCGCTGGGTGAAAATTAAAGGAGGGTGGCCGTGCAGCACCACACCCTTAAATCCCCCCCCCAAAAAAATACTGTTAAATTACATTACGGTAACTGTCATAAGCTACTGAAGAATTTCGTCAGTTGCTTCTTCATACAGACAACGCAGCTTGTTTCCTTTGATGTCCAATGTGCAGACTGATGATTATTTTTGTGTGGAAGAAAGTGTGCATTTGGAAATAGCGGAGATAGGTGCTGTACAATAAAGTGCGGGAAAATAAGGAGGGCGCAGAAAAATAAAGGAGGGCGGCAAAATGCAATAGCAGGGCAGGGCGCCCCGCTTAAATGGAGCAGCAAGAACAGGAACTGAAATTGAAATTTTTATTTTCAAAACAGATGCTTCACAAATCGTCTTTGTGAATACGCAACCTCCTATTTTGAAATATAAACACCCTGTACAGCTACTGGTTAATAGCAAATTTAACTTTTTTCTTTTTCTTTTCTTTTCATTTCATTTTTTTTGTTGTTGTTGAGATTTAAATGATCACTAATAATTGTCTGGCTTGTGGTTAATAATTTGTCGAGGTGGTTTGTGAAATGTTTGTTTTTGTTTTCAGAGTGGCAAACTTGTGATGAAAATGTTCCAGAAGATTCAGGAGTTGATAGACGACAAGGAATGTCTCGTCTTTGTCCTCATTGACGAGGTATTGCTATAGAAAATTCTTGTAAAAATATTTTCTATTAAATCTTTATTTTTTTTTGCTTGATGTGCTGTCAGTTTGGGATCGATCCCCGTCGGTGGGCCCATTGGGCTATTTCTTGTTGCAGCTAGTGCAACACGACTGGCATATCAAAGGCTGTGGTATGTGCTATCCTGTATGTGGGATGGTGCATATAAAAGATCTCTTGCTGCTAATTGAAAAGAGTAGCCCATGAAGTGGCAACAGCGGGTTTCCTCTTTCAATATCTGTATGGTCCTTAACCATATGTCTGACGCCATATAACCGTAAATAAAATGTGTTGAGTGCATCGGTAAATAAAACATTTCCTTTCTTTTAGTAGTCATTTATTACACTGTATACTTGCCATGTTTATAGTTCATGTTACATATTTTTTCTGTATTTTAGGTGGAGAGTTTAACGTCAGCTCGTAAAAGTGCAATGTCGGGAAATGAACCATCCGATGCCATTCGGGTTGTGAATGCTTTGTTAACACAGATAGATCAGATTAAAAGGTCAGTATAACCGGCCTTGGTGGCGCAGACTACAGGCTAGTAGGTACAGGGTTTGCAGCCCGGTACAGGCTTCAACCCAGAGTGAGTTCTTAAGGCCTCAATGGGTAGGTGTAAGGCCACTACACCCTCTTCTCTCTCACTAACCACTAACCAACTAACAACTAACCACTAACCAACTAACAACTAACCCACAGTCCTCAACAGACAGCCCAGATAGCTGAGGTGTGTGCCCAGGACAGCGTGCTTGAAACTTAACTGGATATAAGCACAAAAATAAGTTGAAATGAAATAAAGGTCAGTATATTCTCTAGTTTTGTCCTACATTCTTTAAGGTGGGATCTAACTCAGTCGGTAGAGCACTCATCTGTGATTTGGTTTAAAGGTTCAAACTATATCAATGGATCCATTTTCACATTATTATTTTTTCAATCCCAACTGGTGCACTATGACTGGTATATCAGAAGCCATGGTATGTGCTGTCTTGTTTAGGAAAGTGCTGCTAATGGAAAAATTAATCAGGTGTCCTCTGAAGACTTCGTGTATTAATTAAAAAATCTTTGACATCCTGTAGCTGATAATTAATAAATAAATGTACTCTGGTGGTGTTGTTAAAGAAAAAGAAAACAAACTTTAGCTTTTGAATGTGTGCTGAGATGTCGTTAAAGTAACATTCCTTCACTAACCAACATTTAGATTCTGTGAGCCAAGATGTGAACTGCATTTAAGATTCATAACTCAGATTTCCGAAGCTATATGTTAGTGCTACGATATTGTAAAAATCATCATAGGCTATGATGTCATGGCATGTGTTGTAGTAGTGTCGTAGCACTAAGATAGCTTCGGAAATCTCTAACCAGGATAATTTAGATTTGTACAAGTTATTATATAGGATTAAAAAACAATGCAGGGAACATTATTATGTTCAGTATTTGCAACACAAGTTTCAAAGATTGCTACACAATTCTAAAACATTAAACAGTAGTTGGTAATCAATTTTCAATTGAGTAGAAATATCGCTAATCAAGATTTTGAAAAGGAAATATTCCCTGCAATGTTTTAGTAAATATAAATCTATCATACACGTTTTTCAGTATTGTCAAATACAGTGAAACCCTCTCAAAACCGGACCCTCTGTAAACCAGAATTCCATCAAAACCGGACGTTTTTCATGGTCCCTTTTTAAATATATGTGTATAAGCGAACCTCTGTAAACTGGAAACCTCTTAAAACTGGACATTTTACTTGGTGCCTAGCGTGTCTTGTTTAGAGGAGTTTTACTGCACATGATGGGGGGGGGGGGGGGGGGGGGGGGGGGCGTAGGCCAGTGGTAAAGCGTCCGCTTGATGCGTGGTCGGTGTAGGATCGATCCCCGTCGGTGGGCCCATTGGGCTATTTCTCGTTCCAGCCAATGCACCACGACTGGTATATCAAAGGCCGTGGTATGTACTATCCTGTCTGTGGGATGGTGCATATAAAAGATTCCTTGCTGCTAATCGAAAAGAATAGCCTATGAAGTGGCGACAGCAGGTTTCCTCTCACAATATCTTAACCATATGTCTGATTCCATATAACCGTCAATAAAATGTGTTGAGTGCGTCGTTAAATAAAATATTTCCTTCCTTCCTTCTGTTTATGATATTATCTACTAAAATTCAGTTTATTTGACATATATATATATATATATATTTTTTTTTTTTTAGATATCCGAATGTGTTGATCCTAACCACCTCCAATGTGACTGGTGCAATCGATGCTGCCTTCGTTGACCGTGCTGATATCAAACAGTACATTGGTCCACCTTCTCCGTGTGCAATCTTCAAGATCTATCACTCGTGTTTACAGGAACTCATGAGAGTAAGTGGGACTAGTAGACTATATACGAGTGACTTGGACTAGTAGAACTTGTGAGGGTAAGTGGGACTGGTAGACTATACGGGTGACTGGGACTAGTGGAACTTGTGAGGGTAAGTGGGACTGGTAGACTATATACGAGTGACTTGGACTAGTAGAACTTGTGAGGGTAAGTGGGACTGGTAGACTATATACGAGTGACTTGGACTAGTAGAACTTGTGAGGGTAAGTGGGACTGGTAGACTATACGGGTGACTGGGACTAGTGGAACTTGTGAGGGTAAGTGGGACTGGTAGACTATACGGGTGACTGGGACTAGTGGAACTTGTGAGGGGAAGTGGGACTGGTAGACTATAAGAGTGACTGGGACTAGTAGAACTTGTGAGGGTAAGTGGGACTGGTAGACTATATACGGGTGACTGGGACTAGTGGAACTTGTGAGGGTAAGTGGGACTGGTAGACTATATAAGGGTGACTGGGACTAGTGGAACTTGTGAAGGTAAGTGGGACTGGTAGACTATATAAGGGTGACTGGGACTAGTGGAACTTGTGAGTGTAAGTAGGGCTGGTAGACTATATATGGGTGACTGGGACTAGTGGAACTCATGAGGGTAAGTGGGACTGGTAGACTATATAAGAGTGACTGGGACTAGTGAAACTCATGAGGGTAAGTGGGACTGGTAGACTATATAAGAGTGACTGGGACTAGTGGAACTTGTGAGGGTAAGTGGGACTGGTAGACTATATAAGAGTGACTGGGACTAGTGGAAGTCACGAGGGTAAGTAGGGCTGGTAGACTATATACGGACAACTGGGCCTAGTGGAACTTATGAGGGTAAATGGGACTGGTAGGCTATACGGGTGACTGGGACTAGTGGAACTTGTGAGGGTAAGTGGGACTGGTAGACTATATAAGAGTGACTGGGACTAGTGAAACTCATGAGGGTAAGTGGGACTGGTAGACTATATAAGAGTGACTGGGACTAGTGGAACTTGTGAGGGTAAGTGGGACTGGTAGACTATATAAGAGTGACTGGGACTAGTGGAAGTCACGAGGGTAAGTAGGGCTGGTAGACTATATACGGACAACTGGGCCTAGTGGAACTTATGAGGGTAAGTGGGACTGGTAGGCTATACGGGTGACTGGGACTAGTGGAACTTGTGAGGGTAAGTGGGACTGGTAGACTATATACGAGTGACTTGGACTAGTAGAACTTATGAGGGTAAGTGGGACTGGTAGGCTATACGGGTGACTGGGACTAGTGGAACTTGTGAGGGTAAGTGGGACTGGTAGACTATATACGAGTGACTTGGACTAGTAGAACTTGTGAGTGTAAGTAGGGCTGGTAGACTATATACGGGTGACTGGGACTAGTGGAACTTGTGAGTGGAAGTGGGACTGGTAGACTATATAAGGGTGACTGGGACTAGTGGAACTCATGAGGGTAAGTGGGACTGGTAGACTATATAACAGTGACTGGGACTAGTGGAACTTGTGAGGGTAAGTGGGACTGGTAGACTATATAAGGGTGACTGGGACTAGTGAGGGCAAGTGGGACTGGTAGACTATATTAGGGTGACTGGGACTAGTGAAACTCATGAGGGTAAGTGGGACTGGTAGACTATATAAGAGTGACTGGGACTAGTGGAAGTCACGAGGGTAAGTAGGGCTGGTAGACTATATACGGACAACTGGGCCTAGTGGAACTTATGAGGGTAAGTGGGACTGGTAGGCTATATAAGAGTGATTGGGACTAGTGGAAGTCATGAGGGTAAGTAGGACTGGTAAACTATACGGGTAATTAGGGACTAGTGGAACTTGTGAGGGTAAATAGGGCTGGTAGACTATATACGGGTGACTGGGACTAGTGGAACTTATGAGGGTAAGTGGGACTGGTAGACTAAAGGTAATAAGGGATAGTGGAGCTTGTGAGGGTAAGTGGGACTGGTAGACATATATAAGGGTAATTAGAGACTAGTGGAACTTGTGAGAGTAAGTGGGACTGGTAGACTATATAAGGGTGACTGGGACTAGTGGAACTTGTGAGGGTAAGTAGGACTGGTAGACTATACGGGTGACTGGGACTAGTGGAACTTGTGAGGGTAAGTGGGACTGGTAGACTATACAGGTGACTGGGACTAGTGGAACTCGTGAGGGTAAGTGTGACTGGTAAACTGTAAGGGTAAGTAGGGACTAGTGGAACTTGTGAGGGTAAGTGGGACTGGTAGACTATATAGTGGAACTTGTGAGGGGAAGTGGGACTGGTAGACTATACGGGTGACTGGGACTAGTGGAACTTGTGAGAGTAAGTGGGACTGGTAGACTATATAAGGGTGACTGGGACTAGTGGAACTCATGAGGGTAAGTAGGACTGGTAAACTGTACCGGTAATTAGTGACTAGTGGAACTTGTGAGGGTAAGTGTGACTGGTAGACTATATACGGGTGACTGGGACTAGTGGAACTTGTGAGGGTAAGTGAGACTGGTAGACAATAAAGGTGACTGGGACTAGTGAAACTGATGAGGGTAAGTGGGACTGGTAGACTATATAGTGGAACTTGTGAGGGGAAGTGAGACTGGTAGACTATATACGGGTGACTGGGACTAGTGGAACTTGTGAGGGTAAGTGAGACTGGTAGACAATAAAGGTGACTGGGACTAGTGAAACTGATGAGGGTAAGTGGGACTGGTAGACTATATAGTGGAACTTGTGAGGGGAAGTGAGACTGGTAGACTATATACGGGTGACTGGGACTAGTGGAACTTGTGAGGGTAAGTGAGACTGGTAGACAATAAAGTTGACTGGGACTAGTGAAACTGATGAGGGTAAGTGGGACTGGTAGACTATATAGTGGAACTTGTGAGGGTAAGTGAGACTGGTAGACAATAAAGGTGACTGGGACTAGTGAAACTGATGAGGGTAAGTGGGACTGGTAGACTATATAGTGGAACTTGTGAGGGGAAGTGAGACTGGTAGACTATATACGGGTGACTGGGACTAGTGGAACTTGTGAGGGTAAGTGAGACTGGTAGACAATAAAGTTGACTGGGACTAGTGAAACTGATGAGGGTAAGTGGGACTGGTAGACTATATAGTGGAACTTGTGAGGGTAAGTGAGACTGGTAGACAATAAAGGTGACTGGGACTAGTGAAACTGATGAGGGTAAGTGGGACTGGTAGACTATATAGTGGAACTTGTGATGGGAAGTGAGACTGGTAGACTATATACGGGTGACTGGGACTAGTGGAACTTGTGAGGGTAAGTAGGACTGGTAGACTATAAAGGTGACTGGGACTAGTGAAGCTCATGAGGTAAGTGGGGCTGGTAGACTATATAGTGGAACTTGTGAGGGTAAGTGGGACTGGTAGACTATAAAGGTGACTGGGACTAGTGAAGCTCATGAAATAAGTGGGGCTGGTAGACTATATAGTGGAACTTGTGAGGGTAAGTGGGGCTGGTAGACTATATAGTGGAACTTGTGAGGGTAAGTGGGGCTGGTAGACTATATAGTGGAACTTGTGAGGGTAAGTGGGACTGGTAGACTATATAAGAGTGACTGGGACTAGACTATATAAGGGTGACTGGGACTAGTGGAACTTGTGAGGGTAAGTAGGACTGGTAAACTGTAAGGGTAATTAGGGACTAATGGAACTTGTGAGGGTAAGTGGGACTGGTAGACTATATACGGGTGACTGGGACTAGTGGAACTTGTGAGGGTAAGTAGGACTGGTAAACTGTAACGGTAATTAGGGACTAATGGAACTTGTGAGGGTAAGTGGGACTGGTAGACTATAACGGTGACTGGGACTAGTGAAGCTCATGAAATAAGTGGGGCTGGTAGACTATATAGTGGAACTTGTGAGGGTAAGTGGGACTGGTAGACTATATAAGAGTGACTGGGACTAGACTATATAAGGGTGACTGGGACTAGTGGAACTTGTGAGGGGAAGTGGGACTGGTAGACTATATAAGGGTGACTGGGACTAGTGGAACTTGTGAGGGGAAGTGGGACAAGTGAAACAGGATGAACTAATTTAGAGCTGAGCTATATTAACATTTCAGGTTCAGTATTGGTATTTTGGGGATAATTTACATTGGTGTGGTATTTGGTATTGAGAAAAATCCCAAACCTATACTGGTATTGAGTGTTTTTTGTGGGGTATCCCTGGCTCTAAACGCATGTTTGCATAATATCACCATGCTGTTCATGTGAGATGGAAAGTGAGAGGAAAAATGAGAAAGAGTATGTGAGAGAGAAAGTAAGTTACGTTATTTTTCTGTTTACCGTGTTACAGACCGGCATCATCAGCCCCTCTCAACAGCTGTTTGATCTCCAGGCCCTCGAAGTGATGAGATTCGTCGAGAACGACGCAACTCGGCTCAGTCTTCTCCTACGCAACGTTGCCATGTAAGACTTTTTAGTATTAAAAAATGGAGACAAATATTGTGATATATTGCTAATAAGGATAAAGATTACTGTTATTGTTTTCACTGGTTTTGAAAATGAAAATGTAACTTTACCATAATTGAATTTTTTAAATAAATAACCATGTTACGGGAATATTACACTGCATTTCTTTGTACTATTTATTCTAGTTTATAAGACTGGAATGTTGATGTACGTTTGTAATTATAGCTGACATGATTTAAAATTTTTTATTCTTTACTTGACATTACATAATAAAAAAAAGTGAATTTTGTTCTCTTGTTCTCCAATTTGTAATATAAAAAAAAATTCCCTCAAGAATCCAAATTTGTTATTTTGTATTATTTTTTATTTTTTTTAGCAAGAGTGAAAGTTTAAGTGGCAGAACACTGCGAAAACTTCCATTTATAGCACATGCTGTGTTTGTACAGGTATGAAATGTTTACTGTTAGTTTTTATCTTTTTGTCCTAGTAGTTCTACATTCAGTTAAATTTTTCAGTAGTACTACCATTTCAGATCTGAATTCTGGTTTCAAAATTCTAAAATGTTTTAAGACAACATTTTGCTTGTTAATAATTATTCATAAAAGTCAAAACATACTTTTCAGTGTATAAAACTAATTTAAATTACCCATAAGATTTAAAATAAACTTTTATTAACATTATATTTTCTTTTGCCAAGTTTGGGTTAAACTGATTATATCGGTACATCTAAGACCCGTTTTTGTTTTAATTCGAGGGCAGGATGTAGCCTAGTGGTACAGTGCTCGCTCGATGCGCAGTCAGGGATCTATCCCCGTCGGTGGGCCCATTGGGCTATTTTTCATTCCAGCCAATGCACCACACGACTGGTATATCAAAGGCCGTGGTATGTACTACCCTGTCTGTGGGATGGTGCATATAAAAGATCCCTTGCTGCTAATCGAAAAGAGTAGTCTGTAAAGTGGCAACAGCAGGATTCCTCTCTCAATATCTATGTGGTCCTTAAGCATATGTCTGATGCCATATAACCGTAAATAAAATGTTTTGAGTGCGTCTTTAAATAAAGCATTTCTTTCTATCTTTATTTTAATTTTGATACCTAGATTTCTTCATCAGCCTTTATAACCAGTTCCGCTAATCAAAAATAGTAGCTCATAGAGGTGCGGGCTCGGGTTTCTCTTTCATTATCTCTGTGGTCCTTAAAGGTGCAGACCCTAGTTTTAGCCCATGAAAATTAACACTAGGTTTATTAGTTAATCTATAAAAGAAGGAAATGTTTTATTTAACGACGCACTCAACACATTTCATTTACAGTTATGGCGTAAGACATATGGGTTAAGGACTACGCAGATATTGAGGGAGGAAACCAGCTGTTGCTACTTATTGGGCTACTCTTTTCGATTAGCAGCAAGGGATCTTTTATATGCACTATCCCATAGACAGGATAGCACATACCACAGCCTTTGATGTACCAGTCGTGGTGCACTGGCTGGAGCGAGGCAAACACATTTGGATAAGATTATAACGGAGAGAAGCTAGTCTGTGATGTTTAAATGGGGAAATACCATCTTAAACAAACTAGAGCTTGTCTCGATAACCATTACTTCTCAGACGAACGTGTGTTTTTAAAAGTATGGAAAAAGCATTTTGGGGTATTACAAAAGCCTGGATGACCAGAACCATTTCAGGTGTACAAAAATGAATATTCTAAATAATAAAATATAAGTACTTTTGACTTAAATGATTAAAAATGGCTTCAATAGTGAAAAATATGCCGTAGTGTTTAAAAACAAGGGTCAGTCCCTTTAATATGTTTGAGTTTGTTTTGTTTAACAATACCACTAGAGCACATTGATTTATTAATCATCAGCTATTTATGGTCATTTTGACACAGTCATAGTGAAGAAACCCACTGCATTTTTTCATTATTAGCAAGGGATCTTTTATATGCACCATCCCACAGACAGGATAGCCCATGAAGTGGCGACAGCGTGTTTCTTCTCTCAATATCTGTGTGGTCCTTAACCATATGTCTGACACCATATAACCGTAAACAATGTGTTGAGTGTGTCGTTAAATAAAACATTTCTTTCTTTTTTCGTTTTTAGAAATTAATTTTCTTTGTTTTCAAAGGCACCAAGTATATGTCTGGAAGACTTTATAGCGGCGTTGTCAAAGGCTGTGGACAGACAGTTCCAAGAAAGAGAAAACCTTGCAAAAGATTTATGAGATTTGACACACTAATGTTGAATTTTTACGATTATGTGAACGGACGGTGAATTGTACAAAGATCCTGATTACATTAATATGTAAATAGAGAGTAGTAGATGCTGAATGATCAGTGTCTGTATTTATCTTATACTGAACTCCATTGAAAATGCATCAGTTGGATTTATAGTTGTAAAAAGGATATAAGAATGCTGAATAATCAGTGCCTGTATTTATTTTATACTGAACTCCATTGAAAATGCATCAGTTGGATTTATAGTTGTGAAAAGGATATGAGAATGCTGAATAATCAGTGTCTCTATTTATCTTATACTGAACTCCATTGAAAACGCATCAGTTGGATTTATAGTTATGAAAGGATATGAGAACACAAAATAATACAGGGCTAGATATGGATAAGTGGAGCATTTTATCAAATTATCTATTAAACTATAGAAACCCAGTTATGTTTTTAACAAAATATCAGTACAGGAAATTATTTTGACAAATTAAACTACAGAAACCCAGTTATGTTTTAAACAAAATATATTAATTATTACTTGAAATTATTTCGCAAATTAAAATAAAATTTGCCAAGTGTCTTTAAATTTGGCTATTGGCAAATTTGGAGAGTGCCAGAGCTAGATAACTGGATGTATTCTGGTAAACAAAAATAATCCCAAAATTGTATACAAGGGTTAGAGTATTGTGTGTTTTACGGCTACCTCACACAGGGCACAATATTTCACGAGAACCGTTGTTCTGTTCATATGTCAGTTATGCGACTTTAAAATCATGTGAAACGCCAATTGGTTACGTGAGGAACAAATAATTTCTAAAATTAAAAGATCCCTATGAGAAGTCAAATTGAAACTCATTTTATTTTACAAGTGTTTTACAGTTCGGTATGTCTAACTCATCAGTTACTATCAGAACTATATTCACGTAACCGAACAATCGGTTACCTAAGTAAAGCTCACGTGAACCGACTTCCGGTTACCTAAGATTTTGAAATGTTGTCCCCTGCTCATACATAAGATACAATGTAGCAGTAACGATTGAAAATGGGTGATGTGTTTTGAGTTGTGTTCAGTATATAACATTGTGTGAAGTATCTGAAAATATCAATGAAATAATAGTGCTGTCAGTCACTAGTGCAAATGACGGCCAGAAGCTGTTATTTCCACAGTAGAAGGTTTTGTAGATAGAGATTATTATACAAGCTTGTGTGTCATACTATTTTTACGAAACAAGTGTCAGGATTTTTGTATTGCCCGAGCGAGAACGAGGATAATACATGAATCCTGACACGAGTTTCGTAAAATCAATATGACTCGCAGACGAGTGTATTAATTTCTTTATTATCCATAGTATTATTGTCGTTTTCTTTATGAATAACAAGACCCAATTCAAAATGTTTCAGCCACAACTAGAAGGAGATGACAAAATGACGTCATATTTCAAATGCACAGTCTGAGCTAGGACTGGGGAAGCATCGTCATGTTATGATGTCGCTTCCCAAAATTACGTCATTACACTTATTACATGTGTGCTTTGTATGATTATTATTAACTCGGTTATGCTGAACCATATGGATATTAAAAATTGTTATTTCATTATAAGTGACGTCACTAATGGTCTTGGCTAATCATATTTGGTTTCCATAATGCAAATTGCTGTGGTTTGAACTGGAAGTGGATTCCATTATGTTAGCCATTGACAAACTGGCCGCTGAAAGCACATCAAAGTGAACAGAAAGTCTGGTGTGTTTTTGTTTAACGACACCACTAGAGCACAGTGATTAATTAATCATTGATTATTAGATATCAAACATTTGGTAATTCCGACAAGTCATCAAAGGAAACCCACTACATTTTTCCTAAAGCAGCAAGGGATCTTTTATAATATGCACTTTCCCACAGACAGGAAAGCACATACCACGGCCTTTGACTAGTTGTGTGTTGGGTGGGATTTAGCTCAGTTGGTTGAGTGCTTGTGTTCCTGGATCGAACCACCTTTGTTGATCCATTCAACTGATTGGGTTTTTGGTTGTTCCAGCCAGTGCATCACAACTGGTCAAAGGCAGTCAAGTTGAAGTTTGTTTACGACACCACTAGAGCACATTGATTTATTAAGCATTGGCTACTGGATGTCAAACATTTGGTCCAATCTAAACAAATGTAATTTGTTATTCTACACTGATGTCCAAAAAAATCTTTACATGCCTTGAAATTGCATTATAGAAAACCAACAAACGGGAGTTCAACATCTAAACGTCACAATGCACTTTTTGATACATGCAGTGTTTAATTCTTTCAACTAGCAACAATATTTATCAGATTATTCAAATTATATATATATATATAAAGATTCTTATGGACATCAGTATATGAAGTTACCGTGACTGGATTGAAGTATAGGAAAATTACAATAACCTTTTACATAAGTTTATTTGAAGAAAAAAATAGTTTTCACATGTACAAGGAATGAAATTCAAATGGAAACAAAAAAAAAAGAGAGAAAAAAAGACTCAAATATGTGGCCAGGCCCTGTAGCTAAAGTCTGGAAACTACTAAAGTTTTCTTTTAACACCACCACTAGAGCATATTGTTTTATTTATCAACAACTATTGGATGTCCAACATTTCAGTAATTCTGACATAGTCTTAGAGGAAACCTGCTACATTCTCCAATTAGCGACAAGGGATGTTTTATATTCACTTTCCTACTGTCAAGACATCACATACCATTACCATTACCATTATATTCATTGGTGTAGAGGTCGGGAAAGATGGGCACATGTGCTGTCTATACATCATGTTATGGAGCGATGGGCAAGTATAAAAGGTGATGGTGGGTGGAGAAGAGGTGTGATTGGGATGGACTGTAGCCCCATGCACAAACACATGCACACACACACACACACACACACACACAAACAGCTCCATCAGTGATTACATTTTACTTCATTTGATTGCGTTTTAGTTATTGAATTCGGACTAAGAAACGTGTATAAATGTTTTGTGTACAAATATGTGGAGACTTGTGCTGTTATTAAAATTACTCGCATGCTATTTACAACCAAATGTTTTTGAGTTTTTATTTATATAAATCAATCAATCAATCTCAATCTCAATCTCAATCTCAATCTCAATCTCTCTCTCTCTCTCTCTCTCTCTCTCTCTCTCTCTCTCTCTCTCTCTCTCTCTCTCTCTCTCTCAATAGATGTACTCGAAACACTCAAAAACTCAATATACACTACTCAAAACAAGTTGAGGGTCCGTAGTTTATTGTACTGTACATTTACTATTACAGAATACAAATGTTGTGTAAAGTGTATTTCTGTTACACAACGTATTGGTATGCATGAATCAAGAAAAAAATTGTTTAACAGATGGTACAGTATTTGATAGAACTCGTTAACAATGAACAGGTTGAAAAACAAAAGTCACAGAAATGAGGTCAATTTCAGTAACGAGTAAAACCACCTCTTGCTCGAAGACATTCAGTACAACGACGTCGCATGCTGCTGGCCAACCTCTGAAAGAAAGCCTGTGGGATTGCATGCCATTCTGCTTGGAGGTTCTGTGCCAATTCGTGGAGATTGTTAGCGGGGCCATAATTGTCACGCAGTCTTCTTCCCAACTCGTCCCAAGCACACTCTATTGGTGCCAAATCAAGGGAATATGCCGGCCAATCCATACGTATGACCACTTGCTGCTGTAAGAACTCCGTTGTCATCCTGGCTATATGCGGCCGCGCATTGCCATCCCATAGGACGTAGTTTGTGCCCATGGTTCCATGTGCAGGGATTACCAAAGGACGAAGAACAACGTAAAGGGGGAGTCCTATGGTGAAAATAAATCCCTCCCCAGATCATTACGCTACCACCCCCATATCTGTGACGTTGTCGAACGTTGGCGTCAGCAAACCTTTCACCTGGTCGGCGATATACTCTTATCCTGGCATCATTGAACTGTAATGTAAACCGTGACTCGTCAGTAAAAAGAACCCTATTCCACTGCTGACGTATGCAGCGACGATGACGTGTACACCACTCGCGACGTACGGCTTGATGGCGTGGAAGAAGGGGTGGGCGAACTGCTTGTCGTCGACTGCGCAAGTTTTGTTCTCTTAGACGGTTACGAATGGTTTGATCTCACACTTGGGTACCAATAGCAGTTCGAAGATTATCTCTTAATCTTCTTGCCGTGGCAGTACGTTGTCGTAGGGCCATATTGACAACGTACCGATCTTGTCGATTTGTTGTTGATCTTGGCCGGCCAGAACGGGGACGTGTTTATAGATAATTTGTGGCTTGAAAACGCTGCCATAACCGCCCAATGACACTTTGGCTAACATTAAGTCTTTGTGCAACATTTCTTTACGAATGTCCATCTTGAAGCCAAGCGAGAGCCCTACCCCCGATCTTCTAATGTCATATTCCTTCGAGGCATATCGATTTTTAAACTTGTACCAAGCTAACGTGTTAACTGTATGTCGATTGAAAACTGCACGTGCAACAACATTTGCACGTGTGTTTCATGTTCAGTAAAAATTAATCTTCTATACAAAGAGAATAGCTTCATGTAATCGATACAATGTACGGTAATTTTTCTCTATTTTGTTAATTTTTGCAAGACCATTGGTGCCAAAAATATTGGCATCGAATAGTGCTTGCGGCATTGGTTTATTAGTCACAGACATAGTGTATGATAATTTAACAGTGAAAATACTGCCGCTTTCATAACGATGGTATTATTGTAAAATACAGTTGCACATGTAAGATATGTACTGACCCTTAACTTGTTTTGAGTTGTATATATGTACCTTAGTACACATGTACAGCGCCGTATCAAAAGTTTTCGCGATAATCCAAAATGGCCGACGTAAACACGGGTCAGTATGTAAATTTTAAAAACAAAATTCGGCTAGTAGAATTAATAACCATACCTCAATATTTGGTTAAGCGTCCCTTGTTACGAATGCAAGCCATAATGCGACGTGGAAGTGAAAAATATAAACTTTGAATGTATTCCACATTCAAATTTTCCCATATGTCAAGAACTGCAGCGAACAACTCTTAAGACGTTTTTATGGTTAGGGCCTTGTTTTGCAATATTTTTTTCATTCTTAATCAAATATTTTCTATTATGTTCAAGTCTGGTGACTGAGCAGGCCATGTCATACCACGAATATTATTTTCACGTTTATATGCCTCGATTAATATCGAGCTCTATGACAAGGTGCATTGTCATCCTGAAAACGATATGGTTTATCGATAAAATGTCGTGCTAAAACAGGCCAGACATGATTGTCGAGTATTTCACGATACTTTTCAGCATTAATGTTTCCATTAACCATACATAAACATGGGCGTACATAGGGGGGGGGGGGGGGGGGGGGGGGGTCGATGGGTTCGACCGAACCCCCCCCCCCCCCCCCCGGAAATCGCTTTTTTTTATTTATAATTTAATATATCTGACATTGATATCTGACATTATTATATTTACTCAACATAGAAATATATGCCCAATATCTCTGCAATCTATTTTGGAACCCCCCTTTTCAAAATCCTATGTACGCCCATGATAAAGTTCCGACACCATGCCATGTAATGCAACCTCAGATCATAATCGACACCCTTCGTTGACTTGGAACAGACATGCATTCAGGACGGTATGCTTCATGTCCAGCTCGCCAAACAAAAACACGTTGGTTTTTGCCAATTACTATCTGAGATTCATCACTAAATATCACTTGACTCCACTGGTTATTAACATCCCACCATCTCCTGTCCAGGCACCACTGTTCACTTCACGGATATTCATTTTTTTTCGAATAACTCGCCTAAAAATATTATGTTTGTGTAAAATTCTTTGAATTGTCACAGGATGAACTTTCACTCTTCTACCTTGATTAAAATCAGCAGTTATATCTCTAAGAACTTTCCCGCGATTTTTTTTGACACTCCGAAGTAAACATAATTCTCTTCTAATTGTGATCTTTCGTGGTCGACCAGTTCTTTTGGCGTTCTCAACACTTCCGCTTATACAATCTTTTTTCCACACTGATCGAATGGTAGACTCGGGCACCGTCAATAATTTGACAATTTCTGAGTTTCTGTGGCCATGCGATTTTAAGTCAACAATCAGTTGTTTTTTCTCTGCAGTGAGATCTGTGGATTTGCGACCCAGTTTTGCAAAACACCGTCTGCTTCAAGATCAAGGGAGCAGACGACTAATTCATGACATCACCAGTGTAGCTACGTAAAAAAAAAAGTATAAATAGGGATTGTATCAAAAGGCTTGGTTTTACGTAACTTGGGGGAAAAAAACGCATTTTGCGGAAGGTAGAAAAGCGCTTCCGTGTTACTGACGTCATTTTCGTCAACACTTTTGATACTGCGCTGTATTACATTACTCTACTTACATTGGCCATTTGAGTGTGTACGTTATAGCGGACTTCGGGTACATCATTTCGGTTTTTGTCTAATTTTGAATGCATGAGTGTACTAAGGTACACATGTCGAGATTTTGAGTGTGTTACAGTTTACTTCGTGTACATCTATTGGGTGTTTTGAGTAAGTATTGCCGCTTTAATTATCCATGAATACATCTTTTGAATTTTTGAGTGTGTGTTATAGCTAACTTTGAATACATGTATTTGGCATTTTATTGTGTTATGTTATAGTTAACTTTGAGTACACCTAATCTGTAGATTTTTTTGAAGTGTGTGTTATAACTTAACGTTGAGTAAATATTGCCGCTTTTACAGTTAATTCCGATTTGTTAGAAGAAAAAAACACAACGAGTTAACAAAAATTAGACGAAATAAATTAAAAGGGCATTTTATTAGATCTAGAGCAAAGTGGGTCGAAGAAGGAGAAAAGCCGACAAAATATTTTGTAATATGGAATCACGCAACTTTCATAATAAACTAATTTCTAGATTAGAACTTGAAGATGGTAGTATAATAACAGACCAAAAACAAATTTTAGAAAAAACGAAAGTATTTTAGAAAAAACTCTTCTCCAAAACAAATCAAGCAAATAACGAAAACATCCAGTATATCTACAACACTGAGGCTAATAAGTTAACAGATACAGAAGCACAGGAACTAGAAGGAGAAATAACATATTCAGAAGCATTAACGTTCCTTAAAACTATGAAAAACGATAAAAGCCCAGGGTCTGATGGATTTTCTGCGGAGTTTTTAAAAATGTTTTGGAAGGATCTCGGGCATTTTATTGTTAGATCCATTAATTACAGCTACAATATAAACGAAATGTCCAACACACAAAAATTAGGGATTATTACATGCATACCAAAACCTAATAAACCTAAACACTTTTTAAAAAACTGGCGACCAATTACACTATTAAATTGTATATACAAAATTGCCTCTGGCTGCATTGCTAACAGAATTCAAAAAGTGCTAGATAAAATAATTTCAAAAGATCAAACTGGGTTCATTAAAGTTCGATTTTTAGCTGAAAATATAAGACTAATATACGATATAATGCAATATACAGAAGTTAATAAAATTCCAGGCTTATTGTTCCTGGTAGATTTTGAAAAGGCTTTTGACTCTGTCTCTTGGTCATTCGTTGAACAAGCACTTGAGTTTTTCAATTTTAAAATGTCAATTAAATCATGGATTAAAACATTTTATAATAACTCAGAATCAAGGATTTTACAAAATGGATTTCTGTCTGAAAGTTTTAAACTAGAAAGAGGTTGTAAACAAGGCGATCCACTTTCCCCCTATATTTTCATAATTTGCGCCGAAATACTAGCTATATTAATAAGAAATTCAAAGGATATCAAAGGTATAACTGTAAACGGGCAAGAATATTTAATATCGCAGTACGCTGATGACACCTCCTTCATTTTAGATGGAACCCACAAATCCCTGGATAGCACTCTAAAAACATTAGACCTGTATGCCAACGTATCTGAATTAAACATAAACTACTCGAAATAAAAAATCATCTGGATAGGCAGTAAAAAATATTCAAAAGATGTTTTTCATCATCCAAAATGGAAGTTAGAATGGGGTGCAGAAATCTTTTCCTTACTAGGAGTATATTTTTCAGTTAATATTGAAGAAATGATTCAAACTAACTTTGAACCGAAGTTAATGGAGATGAAAAGACTGTTAAAACAATGGTCCACTAGAAAATTAACTCCACTGGGTCGCGTCGTTGTTATCAAGACCGTAATAATTTCAAAAATAACACATTTATTAATTGCATTACCAAATGTACCAGATCAAGTAACAAAACAAATAACTAAAATGTTTTTTAATTTTATTTGGCAAAACAAACCAGAAAAAGTCAAAAGAGAAGTACTAATGCAAGACTATGTAAATGGAGGCATCAAAATGCTAAACATTAGAAATTTTACAACTGCGTTAAAAGCTACTTGGTTAAGAAGACTTCTAATATCAAACTCGAAATGGACACATCTTTTCCAAGCTGTAACAGGTTTAACGACAGCAAATATGATTAAATATGGAGATTATTATATTCAGCTAAAAATAACAACAATTAATTTTTTTTTTTGGAAAGATGTGTTACAAAGCTGGCTTACCATTCAACAGAAAGAAACGCCTGATAATAATGAAGATGTAATGAGCCTAAACATTTGGTACAATAGCAAAATTTTAAAAAACCCCGGCAAACCTTTTATTTATATGAAGTATTTGCAAAAAGGCATACTATTTATTCAAGATCTAATGGACGAAAATGGGACATTAATGAATTACAATACTTTCATAACAAAATATCAAGTACAGTCCAATTTTTTAGAATATGCTTCTTTAATCAGAGCCATTAAACTATATATTTTTGTAAAACAACAAAATCAAACAACCAAAGTTTTAACACTGTTTGCAACCCGATTCTTCCGTTTAAAATAAAACTATTTTTAAAAGATACAAACCTAAGTAAGCAAATATACGCAATATTAAATCGCACTACAATAGTTCCTACGTCCCCAAAAAGATATTCAGTTTTGGGGTTTGACTTCACTTCACAAGTATGGGGAAAGTATTATGCTCTACCATTCAAAACTATTAAAGACCCATCTTTATTGTGGTTTCAGTATAACATTTTACACAGGATAATAGCTAAAAATATATTTCTAAATAAAATAAAATATGTTGATTCTAATATTTGCGATTTTTGCCATCTTATGCCAGAAACACTGGAACACTTATTTTATGAGTGCTCTAAAGTTACTGTCCTATGGAAAGCAGTAGAAGAATGGGCATTAAAAAAAGGTGAACAATTTCAGTTGGATAAAAACATGGTTTTATTTGGTATCATAACAAAAAAGCATTGTTTTATTAATTGGTTCATTATTAATATTAAGTATTATATATATAGAACGAAATTACAAAAGATCAGATTAAATAAAAAAGCAATGCTAAGATTCATTATTGATAAAATACAGATTGAAAAATATATATTTTATAAAAATTGCCTGTATAAAGACTTTGATGATCAGTGGGAACCGTGGCAGCAGTTCCTCAAACAAATTGTATAAATTCATGTATAAACTTATTAATAGCAAAATATACGAATAAGCTAATAAATATACTTTTATGCAAAATATCGCCAGTTCGGAAAACGTATATTGACTTTCTATAATTTCTTTTTTTAAAAGTTCGCATTGATCTTATATATCTTTCAAGAAAGTTTTTTTTTTTTTTTTTTTTTTCTCTTTTCTTCTTCTTCTTCTTTTTCTCTCACTCTTTGTTTCTATTTCTAGTACTCTTCTTCCTAGTCTCCAGAATATTTCCTCTTCAGTTATGTAAGGCTTTTGCATTGCTAATATCCTGTTTTACAATATCATGTTAAGCCTATCTGTTTCATCTTAATATTGAATACTATGTATGTGTGCATACGGCTCGCGCCGTTTCTGTTCCCTTTTGTCTATCTTCGGCTTCCTCCCTGTTACTCCACACGTCCGTGTCTGTCTGTCTGTCCCCCCCCCCCCCCCCCCCCCCCCCCCCCCCCCTCTCTCTCTCTCTCTCTCTCTCTCTCTCTCTCTCTCTCTCTCTCTCTCTCTATCCCTCTCACACACACGCACATGCATATGTATACACACATTGTTTAATAAGTGCTTTATATACGAGTGTATAGCTTTAATTATGTATCGTTTATGTATATACAATAATACCATGTACAGCAATGATTCAAGGCCCCAACCTTGACCTTGCTTATGTTTCTGGGGACAATAAAAAAAAAAAAAAAAAAAAAAAAAAAATATTGCCGCTTTAATTATCCATTTGAAATCAAGGCCCTCGAGAAAGCAGTAAAAGTCATGAAGGATATGCCAATCACAGATAAGCAAATCGTTATACTGCTCACAGACGCACCTTCTGTCCTGCAATCTCTCTCACAGTACAATGAAGAACTAGTCCAACTAACATCACTAAATCAACTCCAGGGACCGAACC